>NW_004955528.1:3027523-3124684 GCF_000276665.1 Chinchilla lanigera | reverse complement strand
GAGCTAACCATGTAGTGGATCATGCAGTAAGCTTTTCTGATCAGAGTGTCCCCGGAGCTAACCATGTAACTGCTCATGGCTGCACAGCCCATGCTATTGATGAATAGTTTTATGATTCATTTGGGCAGATCCATGAAGCCAATTACTTCATAAGATGGCATTTCATCACAGTTACCTTCGATCCTCTGCGGCCGGCTCATTGATCAGGGTTTGCCAAGGAAAAGGAGTGCAGCGGTCTTGGAACCGGGGCTGCTGACAGATGCATCTGGACTGGAGCCTGGGTATTTCCAACAGTGTGCTCGTGGCTCCTCGGGCTCGCTTAATTATCCAGCCATTAGAGAAGGGCTATTGACTTGACATGAGGCGGAAGAAAATCCATGGTAATATTAGACAGTTTCTAATTCTTAACTTCTGATAGGCTTCATGTAGAACTGACTAACCCACTCTTTGTATTGAAGAATTTGCACATTGAATCAAGAGACATATTCATGCATCATTTGCTCAGTTGGAAAAGTCAGTTAAATTAAAAATCCACACTAGAAAAATATACATTAAGATTTAATTTTGATTTTTCTGGCTTAGATAGAATAGAACTATGTTTGGGTGCAGTTTCACTGGTGCATCGTGCAATTATCAAGAGGGGCAACTTGCAATCAGCAAAGAGCATCTCACTACGCGCACACACACACACACACACACACACATAATTGGAAAATTAGGTACAACAAAACATATTTTCAAAAGATACATTCTCCATAGTTTGCTCTCCTTCGCCCTTGCACTGATGCATAATTAATAGGCAGATGTATCCACTTAACTACTGACTTTTGGAGACTGCCCGCGGCCATCCTTGCCATCTCAGAGACAGTGTGGTGTGACATGGGTGACATTTCCTCCGTGAGAATGCTGACAAAGACGCTTCTTTTGATAAAAATGAGGAAGCGGGCAGTAGTTTCTCCTCCTGTAGACAGCAGAACATCCTGGAATCTTTGCATTTAGCTGGATGGCAGAAGGGAATTCCGGAGCACAGGGGCAGAGCTGGTGTGCTCTCTAGAAAATAAAGTTCTTATCCTATTCTAAAGGTTTTTAAATAACAAAAAGAACTGTGAATCTGGTACAGAGACTTCCCATGGATTCTGCAGCCAAGCTCCTCTCTTACTTTCAGCAAATTTATCAAGATGGAACTCACATCCTGTAAAATTTACCCACATAGAATGCACAATTTGAAAGCTTTTAGCAGACTTGGAGCTGTGCAGCTATTCATCAATCAATTTTAGAACATTTTCACCACCCTAAGGAGAAATGCAGTACTTACTATCGGTACCCCATAGCCCTCACCCCCAGGCAACCACTAATCTACTCTCTACCCTTACACAGTTGCCTGTTCTAAACATTCCATAGCAATGCAGGCATATATTCAGTACATTGTGATTAGTGTTCCCTTAGCATGATATTTTCAAGGTTCAATTATAGAGTAGCGTATTTTCAGTGCTTCATTCCCTTTGGCTGTCAAATTATACACCATTCTGTGAAGATATCACACTTTATCTAACCATTTATTAGTTGATAGACATTTGTGTTGTTTTTACTTTCTGGCTACTGTGAATATTGCTGCCATGAACAGTAATGCCCAAGCTTTGTACAAACATGCACATACGCTTTTATTTCTCTCGAGCGTACAGCTAAGAGTGAAACTCCCAGGTCACATGATAACTCTACGCTGAAATCTGAGGGCCTACCGGACTGTCTTCTGCAGGGTAACACAATATGCATTCCTCTCAACAGTGGGTAAAGGTTCCACTTTGTCCGGTCTCCCCCTGCATGCAGCATCACTCCTCCTTTGGATTAGGGACATCACAAGGAGTGCAAAGTGCCTGCTGTGGTTCAAATTTTAGTTTCCATTATGACTAGTTGTGTTTAGTATTTTTGTGTGTTTATTGGGTATTTTTATATCTTCTTTGGAGAAATTCTATTAGTATTATTTGCATAGTTTATTTTATTTTTATATTTGTTCACTTTTTCTTGAGTGGCATAAGTTCTTTTTATAAAATATAGACATTTTCCTTACTAGATTTGTGACTTGTAACTCTTCTCTGTGTTCACGGATTGTCTTTTTAACGTTTTGATACCATCACTTGAAGTGCATGAAATTAATTTTCATAAAGCCAGATCTGTTATTTGTCATTGGTGCTTTTATTTTCCTGTCTAGGAAGCCCTTGAATAACCCAGGACCATGGTGATTTACACCTATGCTCTCTTCTAAGAGGTTTACAGTTTTACTTCTTACATTTAAGACTTTGATCTATTTTGAGTTCATTTTTGTGCATGGTGGAAAGAAGAGGTGTAACTTAATTCCTTTGTAAGTGGATATCAGTTATCCCAGTACCATTTGTCAAAAAGACTCATTTTTTTCTTCATTGAACTGTCTTAATCCCTTGTCAAAAATCAATTTACTGTAATGTCTAGGTTTCTTTCTGCATGCTCAGATCTATCCAGTAGTTCATATGTCTATCAGTGTAACAGTACCATACCATATTGCTTACAATACTAGATTTGTAGGAAGTTTTGAAATGCAGTTATGTGAGTCCTGAAAATGTGCTCTGAATGTTCAAGGCTATCTTAGCTCTTCTGTGTTGTTTACATTTACGTGTAGACCTTAGTGATCAACCTGACAATTTCTGAAAACATGTTGACAGGGTTTCCCTAAGGATATCCTTCAAGCTGTAAGCCAGCTGAGTAGAATTGTCATCTTAACAATACTAAGTCTCCTGATTTACAAATTTAGGATACTTATAGGACAGCTTTTTAAATATTTTTAGTCTTTTAAAAATTCTTTCAACAATATTTTGTAGTTTCCACCTGTTTGTTCAATGGTACATTTTCCAGTACTACAATGAAATGCCTGAAGCTGGATAATTTATAAGGAAACTATTGTATGGTCCTAGGGTTTGAGCCTCGGGGTCTCCACACTGAGATATATCTGTAGATCTTTTTTTTAATTTTTTACCTAGGACAGTGTCTTGGTTACTTTTCTTTCACTGGTGAGATAAAATACCCAATGCCCAAATTAAGGAAGGAAAGGTTTATTTAGCTCACAGTTTGTGGAGGTTTCAGTCCATAGTCAGCTAGCTCCCAGGCTGGGCGGCATGACATGAGGGCAACCCTTCAAGGTGTCAGAAGACAGCAAAAGCAACAAGAGCAAGAGGAGGGCGGCAAGCCTCTCTTCCTCCCTTGTACTGCATGCAGGCTATCTGCCCACACCCTCTCTGTGCCCTCCTCTAGCACAGGCTCAGGATGTTTACAAAGTGAGGACCCTGACCCCCTGCTGAGTCACTTAGTTAAGCTCCTAAACTTCTCAGTTCTCAAACTGACACAATGTACCAATCATTACAGACGGGCTTTCCATAAATTACTGCATTGCTCAGTCTGAGATTACAGCCATGAACCACGGCGTGCTGTTGAAAGATGTTTCTTTAGCTCATAAGTTTGGAGGCTGAGAGTCCCGGATGAAGTAATTCAGCCATGGATTCTGCCTCTGGTGAGAGCCTAATATTGAACAGCATCGTGGAGCAGCATGGATGGGTGCGGAGGTGGTCACGTGGAGACACGGGGAACTCTGTGTTTATCCATTGTGTATGTTCATCTTAGCCCTTGGAACTTAGTAAACTTAGTTATTAGTTCTAACATTATTTTAGTGGACTAACTAGACTGTTTCTACATAGGATTGTGTTAGCCTCAAATCCAGACAATTTTACTTCTTTCTCAATCTGAATGTTTTCCTGCTTCAGACTAAAACTTCACTGCAATTCCAGCTGAGTAAAAAACGGCCATACTCGGTTTCTGATTTTGTGAAAATATAATTGTCTTTTATTACTACATTTAGGGGTAACTATGGGTTTTGTCCTAGATGCCCTTTCTCTTATTAAGGAAGCTCCTTTCTGTTCTGTTTGTTGAATGTTTTACCAAGAAAGGGAGTTATAATTTGCCAGATGCTTCTTGTATATCAAAATGGTTTCCTTCCTTTCTTCACTCTCCTGGTGCACGGCCATGTACCCATTCATTACCTTTTGAATGCAAGAAGAACCATGCCTTCTAGGGATAGATCCCCCCTACTTATGGTGTATCGTTGTTCTTATGTATTGCGGCATTTGTTTTAATAGTATTTTCTTAAGGATTTTCAGGTCTACATTTATGAGAGGTTTATTTGTCTGTAGTTTTCTCTATTTGTGATTCAACTGTTTAAATTTGTTATCAGGGTAGTACCAGCCTTGAAGAAGGGGTTGGAAAATTTTTCTCTTGTACTATTTTTTTGCTAATTTTTTGAAGAATTACTTTGTGAAGAATATGTTAAGTTTTTGGTAAAATTCACTGATAACATACGTGGGCCCAGGCTTTTCTCTGTAATTAGCTTCATTTATTTATTTTTTAAATTTTAGTAAATCTTATCTTTTAGAATAATTTTACATTTCCAGGAAAATTGCAGTGATATCAGATTCTCTTATACCTCACACCCAACTTTGTTCATTACTAACATCTTACATCATTATAGTACATTCGTGTAGTTAATGAACCAATATTGATACTTCATTTTTAACTAAAGCCCCTACTTTATTTGGATTCCCCTGGGATTGTGATTCAGCCTAACCAGCATTTCTTAAAGCAAAGTAAATGAAATATTAGTCCTATAAAATAATTTCCATAGAAAAATCTTTAAGTATATCCATTGATTCCCTTAGTAGAGATCTACAATATATGTTAATATATTAAGGTCTTTTGAATATTGACTTAGTCTTCGAGATCCACAGGAAAGAAACTTACTAAATTTGCCCAATGAGTAGGTTCTTAAGCATACTTAAGTTCAGAGCTCTTTGTGGATACCCTTTAACATTACCTGAATTTTGTGATCCCTAGAATATGCTTTGGTAAACAATATTATAATCTAAAATGTGTATTTCCACCTATTTACTTTACATTTTTTAGATTTGCATAAATTATATGTATTTGCATATGATAGGTTCAAAAATCTTTGATTTCATATTTATCATGATATTCACTATAAATATATTCAGAGAGCTTACACGTCCATTAAGCCTTTTATTTGCATATTTTAGGTATATATGCATATATAGTTGATGTTTAGTCATATAAATTGCATAGAGTTTTGCAAATGGTGATAGGTTATTTTATATATACATATATATACTCAAGAGGCATAACAAAAGCGCACAGCACCTTTACATAGTCAATGTCCATGGAGGCTCTAGTTCGAGTAGAAAGTGAGGCTCATTCTTCCTGCACATAACAAATGCGACTAACGCTGCAGGTGTGCTAAGGGTCCCCCTGACTGCCATGACCCAGAAGGGGACACAAAATCCCCTTGTCCTGACAGATCCTGTGTCTAGGTGACACACCTACACTAACCCTCCCTGAAAGAAACAGGACAGGATGAGCTCATCCGGATTTTATGGCTGATGAATCACAACAGAGACATGTTATGGGGAGCCTGGACAAGTCTATTCCTTACTTAGAGTAAGTGGCATTTAAATCACTGAGCACTGATTCCTGCAGTGCAAACTACAGTATGTCCCAGGACCAGGTCACTTGCAGAGCTTTGAGTCAGTAAGCTGCCAGTGTACCCATAAGAAATCCCTACATAAGTAAAAAGTATGTAGATGTAATGATTTTAGAAGCCCCAAAAGTAAAGGGGAAAAAAGAAACTCAGGAGGAGAAATTTCAAAGTTAGAATTCTGAATACTTGAATCTTACAGGTGCTTTACACACTCAAAACTATGAATTTAAAAGAGAAGAAATACCAAACCTTCAAACTGAAAACAAGCTGGAACAAATAGACCTAATTCTATATCAAAGTGGTAACCTAACAACACACAGACATATTATCCTGGTACTCCTTAAAAACATCAACTGGACTCCAGTTGGTGGGTATATGAGAAGGGTAAAGGGAACTACAGAGAAATCTTCAAATTCATGCACAGTTGTTTTTTATTAATAGTAAATTTGGTATTATAGTTTTGACACCACTTAATATCTTGTAGAATAAATGTTTCATATTATTAGTGCAAATATATACAAGTGTGTACACGTATAACATCAAATAAGATCACAAAACAAATCCTATTTTGATACATTTGAATTGAAGGTCATCATAGAAAGTCATTTAAAGTTTCCACAAGCACGTGCATGTACACACACACACACACACACACTGTCCACTGAGAAGGTTGAAAATCAGTGGTCCCTCTTGGGCAGCGGCACACAAGGTCAGCCCTGCTTTCTAATACCACTGAGTGGAGGAAGGGCAGCACTGATCCAAAGACAATTCCACCAGAATATAAAATTCATAAGCCCATTATGGTATTAAAGTACAAAACAAACAGAATAAAGCAAACACAGAACAGGAAGCCCACATGGCTGATGTGGCAAAGAGAAGATACCCTGGCCAGATCTTAGGGAGTAGATTTTAAAGGCGCTGCAGAGGACATGGTCCACAGCAAAAGGCCAAGGACGGGTTCCTTCCCAGGGCAGAGGCAGCCCTTGGCCTTATACCTTGGGGTGTCAGGAGGCAAAGCACCCTTTTAATCCACTGCCAGCCCAGATAGGGATGCTCCCAATGTCCCTTCAGGCAGATTGAGACTTCCTCCGGAGCACGGGTAACTCCTCCCTCGCCCAGGGCTTCCCTAGTCGCGCACATGTGCTGATCACCATAAACAGGCAGCGCACACAGCCGCCTGTGCAGGATGTGATGCACAATGTGTATTGTGGCAAAGGACATTCACTTATCAGGGCTGAAGGTGACAACTGCAACCGTTTCTTACTCTGAAAATTGGTCAGTGTTGGGAAAGAATTACTTACCCAGTGCCAGTTTATCCTCAGTTAATAAGAGAAACTCTTCCTTACAGAAAAGAAGTTAGAAATGAATGAGGAAGGAAAGATAGAGTTAAGAAATCACTGCTTCACAACCTTCAAGGAAATAATTGACCCAAGAAGCCACAGAGGATCGTTAGAGGTGGTTAAAATCGCCAAGCAGACCCTTACTGGAAACACACTGTTCGCTTCCAAAGGCCACGCATATAGTTTATGTGCTATTTCCAAGGAGAGATGTTACATGTTCCCGCAAGCCCATCTTGATGTGAGAAGCTTACCCCAGTGGCAGACCCCAGGTGTGGCTATGGTAGGACTCCTCTTTTTCATGCTTCCTGTGAAAATCAGAAGGAGATCAACAGCATCATCTAGGGCATGTTCTTGTTAAAAAATGTTCAGTTATTCAAGACTTTAGACCTTACTGTAGTTCACAGGGCATCCGAGGATAAAGGATTATATGTCCGAACAGGGACGAACATTCTTGAATGTGGGGCAATCTACAAAGATATCTGACGTGGTCTCTGAAAAGCCATAATCTTAATTTTTTTAAATGGTGGTGAAAGTGGTGGGGTAGGGAGTGTAGGAAAAATAAGATGTATTAAACATCATACCTATCAAAGGGTGCGGAAATGTGGGTTGGTTCTGGGAAAGTAGGAAGCTGCCCTGGGTCAAATGATTCTTCCATGCTGCACTAACTGTAGGAATGTGTGCCAGACTTCAGTATCAGGATACTGCATGGTGGGTATATTTTCGCGTGTGTCCTTATGCATCCTTATTCTTCGGAGAGAGGTTTTGTAACATACATTTGCTGTTATAGCTCAACCACTGTACCCATTTGTCCTTCTGAGGGTAATGGAATCTCAGTTTTCACCCGTTGAAATGTTCTCTTCTTAATTACCACCCCCCGGTTTGGGTAGAGGTAGCTGTAAACCCGTCTTGAAAATGATGTTGGCATCTGGCCACTCAGACTCATAGAGACTGGGCAGTGTGGTCACTGATGAGGGGAACTCAAGTATTTTTTCCTGAACCTCTAGAAAAAAGGTATAGACTTTATGATTCTGTAACTTAGGCTCTCTGCTGGGAGCTGCTGTCCTCATTTTGCCCCAACAAGGGGGATCCTGCCTGGAAAGGAAGGGACACAGATGCAACTAAAACCTGAAAAGGAGGGGTGTGACATCACTTGGGCCCCTAGATCCAACCATACCTGAAGGCAACTCTCAGGACTTTCCAGAAATGTGAGCCAGAGAGCCCCCTGTGTTGTCAAAGCTGATTTGATAGAGTTTCTTTTCATTACAACTAAGAAAGCGCTGAGTAACAGATTTAACCGTCAAAAATGTGGACAAGTTTAGGCATGCATGTGTGGGCATCTTTTATTTAGGAAATTTAGTAAAAAAGAAGACGTGTGCATTTTTATTTTAAATTTTAATTATGAAGCATAAAAGTACAGAATATAATAGAGCAGATTATCCAGTACCACCTCTGAACAGATACATTTTGTCACATTCTCCTGGAGCTCTTCACTGAAACATGTGTACAGTTCAAAATGCAAGGCAGAAAGGTGAATTGGGTTCCATTTGTTCTGTCTCCCAGGCTCCAAGATCTTTTTCTCATGTTTTTCCAAGATTAGCAGATTTCAGTGTACGCTCTCAGAAATATTCAAAAACGTATATTAGCCCTATACTTTATCACAAATGATAGGATTCATAAGCATTGACTTATCCTTTGCTTTTTTCAAATAATATATATTGGAGACTGTTTCTTATCAGGGCATTCAGAGCTGCTTCATTTTTTTGAACAGCTCTGAAGTTTTCATGGGAGCATCTCTGTTGATTTACATTTATGTGTTCATGTTGTACTGAATATTTTTCCACAGTGCACAGTGCTACAAGAAATAACCTCATCTGTGGGTCATTTCACATACAGGCAGGTATATTTTAGTATACATTTCATGCAACTAAAAAGCCTATGTCATTTTATATAACTGTAATTTGGATGGATTTTACCAACTATCCCGCAAAGAAGTCATCTCAATCTAAACTATCACTAGACAAGTATAAGATAAGCTATTCCACAAATGCCAATCAAATTTGAACTATCAAATCTTGGCCAGTATAATCAGTGAAGAAGTAGTATTCTGATGTTGTGTGTGCTATCACTCTGTATACTTAAGAACCTCTTGTGTTTAATTTTCTATGAGTTATCTGTATTTCTGTGCTCATTTTACTACTGGACGTTTTTCAGAATAAAAGGTTCAAGTCTATCACACATACAGGGACACACGAATTTGCCCTGTTATGACATAGATAGCAGGTGTGTTTCCCACATGAGGATGTCATTTACCATGTAGGTTTTCTTTCTAAAATAAAATTGGATATGAATTGTGATCAACCTATTTTGGGTGTTCACATCAGCCTCAGGAAGATGCTCTGAGCGGAGTTGTGTTCCCCAAATTCCCATGTTGCTCTTCCCACTTCTGACTGTGACAGCTTCTGGAATCAGGTCCTTCAACGAGGTCACTGAGTCAAAGTGAGGTCATAGCAGTGGACCCTCACCCAGCAGGACAGGTGCTCTTGCCAGAGAGAACGTTAGGACATGTGCAGATGCAGAGGGACAGCCGCATGAAGCCGGGGAGATGAGAGCTGCCACAGGTGAGAGAGAAAGGCTCCTCACACGTACTTCCTCTGGGGCGCGCTGGGAGCCGAGCTGCTGACAGCTGCATCTCAGGCCTCCACCTCTGAGCCATGAACACTGAGCTGCTGTTGACCGACACCCAGCGCACAAGGCTTTGTCATGGGCACCTGCGCTACCCAAGAGAGGGGCACTGCTCAGAAGAGTGTAAAACGCAGACTTCCATTGCCCTCCACGCATAAAGTTTTTGTTGTTAAGTCTAGGTATTTCTTCCCTTTCACACAGTCAGGGGGTGGCTCCATTTCAGGATGATACCACACTTCTTAAAGAGGGGCCGAGAACGCCATCCAGGCACCAGGCAGGTAACTAGAGCTCTCTGGGGCTCACTTCCTGCCCATCTCTGTTACCTTCTCCATGGGGCTCTGACTTCTGATACAAAGCGTGGAAAGTGGCAGCTGCAAAGAGCAGGCGCCTCTCCCTGGGAAAACACAGTGGGGTGGAGCATGGTGCTCAGCTCTACCATTCTAAGATCTGTCCATTAACCAGCATGTCTAAGATGCGACCAAAAACCTTTCTCCCTCTAGCTGGTTGATGAGTCTGCCTCTACCCAGGACCACTCCGCAGCATCGTCTCCCCTGGACAGCCCTTCCTGACGCTCCCACAAGGGGCAGCAAATCTTCACCCGCCGGTGTCTCCTCTGACAAGCTGTGCTGTCCGGAGAAAGACAGAGTTTGGGTAGACTTGTGCCTACACGTCCAGCTCCTGTGATCTGATTTTGTTTTCTAATCAAGCTCCTAGATTGAATTTTTATTCACTTTGTCCTGCTCATAAACACATCATGTAGCTTGTAAGTAGGGAAAATGTCCCACTTCATTCTGAGTTGATAGTGAAAGTGTTTGATAAAAGAGCCAATTTGTCCCTTTCCCCACAGGATTTAGATCTGAGTTAACAAAAAGTCACCACTGAAGTAGTTGGTCATACATCAAAGAGTTAGATCTAATGGGCCTTTGAAGAGCGAGTGTAAACATGTGGGAATACTGCTGTAAGGCAGCCGTGTGCTTCCGAACACCATGAGGCTTTTGTGACTATGAACAGCATTTAAATTTTAAATGTCTCTTAAACAAGTCCTTTCAACTCAGTGTCTGCCTGTCTTTCCTCCTGCCACAATGAGAGCACACGTGTGGCTAGTCAGCACCACACAAAGCTCAGGTATTGTGCCGTGGTGAGGAGGGGCGGGGGGAGAGGATGCATAGACTTTCCTTGCCCCACTTTTCTGGTGGAAAGAGCAGTCTTTCCTGTGTGTATTTGTCACAAGTTCTCTGAACACTCTTCCGGGGCTCTGCTCCCGGTGTCTGATCAATCAGTCAGCCAGGGGATCCAGAAGGTATTTTCTGACTTGACTTTAAATGTACCTTTGGAAGGTGCTATTGGACCAGAGGTGAGATCATTAAAACCCGGAGCACAAGACTGTTCATCCTAACGTGAACAGAGGCTTCTTTCTCTCTCTTCGCCTCGCCACAGACGCTCCAGCATGTAGCATAGTGCCTGGTGTATAACAGGCCTCGACAAATATTTATTTGATTAATAAATAAGGAGTTTCTTTTAAAAAGTGCACTAGGTAAATAAGACCAAAGTTCCAAATGAGGATAGCAGGAAAGATTATATGACATATTTAAAATTCTGCAAGAATGCAACGGAAAGCAAACACAACACAGAAGAATGGGTACAATGCAGAGAGAACATGCAAACATGAGGGGCGTGGAAGGACCATGAGGAGCCAGGCCACTCAGCTCTGGGCCTCAGCTGTCCCGATCTCGGACCTGGGCTGAGTGCAAGAGCATCCGCTAGGCTCTAAGTCATTCGTAGGAACCACTATGAAACGAAAGCCTCTGGAACACAGCAGAATGACCAGACACATGACATAAGACAGCATGTGTAAAAATAAGTAGAAAATATAGATAGCTGGAATGGATTCAGCAAGGATCTAGAAAATGGAATCGTTGGATTTAAAAGAAAAAAAAAATCTTTGCAATTACCTTTTATGTCCAAGGAAGTAGAAGACTAACAGTTTCTGCAAAGAACTCAGTAACTAGTTTATTTTTAAAGAATAACTAGGTATCCTAGAATTGGAAAAACACATGAATAAACACTTCAATTCAGTCAATGGATTTAACCTAAAGTGGGAGGAAGATCAGATGTCAGTGTCAAAAGTAAATCACAGAGGAAGAATTGTAGAAAAAGTACAAAATAGACCACAGGAGGCATTGTGGGTCCAAGATGAAGTCAAGCACATGTGTGTTGGAGTTCTGGGGGAGGGGGAGGGAACTGGGCACAAACAATGTTCCATCAGCATAAAGCTTTTCAAGCTAATAAAAGTCCAAAACCACAAATCTCAGAGCCTTTACAAACTCAGTGTGAATAAAAAAACAAACACACGCTAGGATATCATAGTAAACATTCTAAAAACCAAAGACAAAGGGAATTTGAAACACTCTTGAAAACCGCTGGAAGAAAGAAGTCAGGTTCCTTCCAAAGAGCCATGTTAACGGAGACTGACAACCAGTCTCAGCAGAAGAAGTACACAGCAGAAGACAGTGAGATTAAAAATGCGGTAAAGGGGGTAGAAGGAAAGAGCCGAAAGCTGGGCTTCAGAAAGCTGAATTTCTGTCTGGCACAATATTAACCTTACGTAGTACAGAAGACATAGATGCATTTTCCAGACAAATTTAAACTGGGCATTTTCATCATTGCCATGCCAGCTCTAAAGGAAATCCTGAAGTTCTTCCTTGGAGGGAAGGAAGTAGTCACAGACAGAAGGCCAGAGGAAGTAGGAATCAGAAAATGACAAAGATGAAGCCAAACCTAAATCATACTAGTGACACAGACTGGCATAATTGTATTAGTTAAGGTCCTGCATGGGTACAGAATCCGTAGAAAAATGTATGTATCATTATGTAAGGGGGTTTATTAGGTGGGCTTACAGGGTCAGAAGCAGGAGGATCCACTGCAAATGCCCAACAGTTGCCTGGGTACCAGAAAGTAGAGGATCCAGGTGCTGCTCAGCCCAAGAAGACGGAAGCCACAGAATGAGAGGATCAAGGATGCAGCCCTATCCAAGGTCCTTAAAAGCCCGGAGCCTCTGTAGAGTCACAGGTGTGAGTCTGTGTTAGGAGAGAGAAGAAACTGGAGACTGATATCCAAAGGTGATGGCAAGACAGGAGCTCTTCAGAAATGCACACGCTTCCATCTCCTTTCCTTTTCTTAAGCCATCCAGGCTACTAGCCTATTGGTTGGTGCCTCCCCACGTAGGGTGGGTCTTCTCCACTCAGTTTGCCAGGCTACACGTCAGTCCTCCACAGACACACCCAGAATGATGCTTCGCTAATCTGCTGTGCATTGCTTGACCCACTCGATATGTCATTGATCATGACATACCATGATCAATGGTCATAACAATCAGCCCTCTTTAAAGGGTAGATATATCCAAGGAGATGTTCAAGGGTCTACCATGTGGTGCTCACTTCATATACACAGTTTGGTCTTGGCCAGATACCCATGGGGTCCTGATGCAGATTGTTGGAATTCTTTTCTGGCCCTCAAATCCTACACCACATGTCTCAGTTCTGTAGACTCGCCAGGCTGGGTTTGGCGCCACCTCTCCTGCAAAGGCCTGAAACTGGCTTCCAGCAGAGAGCCTGGGTCATCAGTGCTCACCTCACTGAGGTCTCTCTTCTTCTGGGAATCACTTTCCTTCAGTGTCTGTTGTGTGATGCTAGGTTCTCCACTTTTTAGCTCAGACGTGATGTGTATCATTCTCCACTCGGTTAAAATCATGGGACTAATCACTGCACATGCCCTCCTTCCAGAGGATGAGACAAATCCTCCTACCTTATTACGCTGTTCATCTCTCCTATGATTCAAATACAGTTCATCTGCATTCAACTCTAACAGCTCAAAATACGAAGGATGAATGCATTACTAGATTTCTAACAGGGACAGACAAGGTGGCCCATAACCAGGAGAAAGACAGTGAGAATCACTGTAATAATGGGGTTGCCATCTAAGATGTAAATGCAAGTGTTGTAAACATGCTCTGCTTGTTTGGAGAGCAAAGAAAACATAATGAAGAGTGCAATCCTCAAAGAAAAATGGAACTTCTATACGGATAGACAAACAAGCCATAATTGAGAGCCTAGGAAACCCTCATGTAAGTACACATTTGATTCCTAGTGAAAGGGACTAAGAGTCTTCTTAGATAAATCACGGTTTCTGTATTTCACCGTTTCATATACTAGCCTGCCCGGATTACAGACCTAAGTGTGGATGCAAGAACTAATAAGGTACTTTTTACTGGTGCACAGAATATCTTGATGCCCTCAGAAGTCAAAAAGGCACATTCTTAAAATGCAGGATATTCAAAAGGACTGGCCATAATGGAAACTATTTCTAAGTTTTCTTATACCGAAATTAATTTCTTAACTTCCACAGAAGACAATATTAAATAAGAAGAGCTGAAACAATACATTTATAATTCATCTAACCTGTGAAACTCTCACTTGTACAATGAATAGAGATCTCCCACAAATCAATAATTAAACAAACAGATTGGAAGTTAGGCAGAAGACATAAAGCGGCCCCTCTAAAAGGAGATAGTCAAATGGCAAATAAAATGGTCTAAACCTCCTTGGTAGTCAAGGAAACAAAAATAAAGCCACATAAAATTACCTCTTACAGAGCCAGAGAGATAGCTCAGTGGCACAGCACCTGCCTGGCAGGCACAAGGTCCTGAGTTCAACTCCCAGTACCAAAAAAAGGAATTACCTCTTACACTCAGCAGAATGACTAACATGAGCAAGACTAGCTATTCCTGGTGCTGGCCAAGGCAGGAAAAGGAGGGCCTCTCCCACACTGTTGGTGGGGTGAAATGAAACTGACCATTTTGGAAAGCCGTTGGTATTTGAAGCTACACCAGTATTATGCCTATGGTATTTCCCTCTTCCTTAGTATTTGTCATTTACACATAACGTACAAATGAATAAGCCATAGACTTGTGCAACCACGTAGGTGGGTGAGTCTCACCAGTGAGCACTGACTAAGCGAAAGAAACCAGGCACATAAGAGTACAAAGCATGCACACTTATATCTAATATTTAAAATTTAAAGCTTAATGTTCACAATTGTACATTTATCTGCTAAGTCTTCAAAGAAGAGGAAGAAAAAAGTTATTACAAAGGATGAAAGAGAAAATTCCCCCTGGTGCTGGGGATAAAAAGGTTGGGTGGGGCAGGAGATGCCATCCAGGGTATGGAAAGGTTTAATTGCATCCCCTAGCAGGGGTGCTCTAGGAATTTATTTTGTGACCAATCACTGAGATGCACCTTTGAAATTTGTACTCTTTTCTCTATGTGTCGTATTTGTAATAACAACGGTGTTGGGGAAATGAAAGAAGAAAAATTAACTCAGGATTGATGCTGGGTATCTTTCAAGGCAAAAGCCTTCATCAAAAGAAAGTCACAGAGAAAACCAAAAAGGACAGAACAATTGTCACAAGATGGCAGGCAGAAAACAAGTCAGGGGGGAGACCCAATTACGTTTCTAGGACAAATTTTGGATACAGAATGTGCTCTAGCATGATTGTGAGCAATCTAATTAGAACCCATTGTAGCACTGGAGGATAAGTAAGTCAGAAAGATAGATAGATAGATAGATAGATAGATAGATAGATAGATAGACAGACAAATAGATGAATGTATTTTAAATATATTTTTAAAGCAAAGAATGTTGATTAATTTTTTTAAAAAGGAAATAGTTTATCAAGTGAAAAGGATAAAACCTTGGAATACCACCATGGAGATAATCGCCTAAAACTGGCATATATCCTATATCTCCATGTCTATTTCAGGGTATTTATCTATGGAAACACAAGGCAGGAACTACGGGAAGTGTTCAATAAATGCTATTTTACTTCTTAGCTTCATCATAGGAAATTGCTTTTATTCTTTAGTTTGCAACCTGTGATTGTGATCCAGTGCTATAATATACTAAAATATAAAAGAAGAACAATTTCTTTTTGCTTTTTTTAATTCTGAAACTTTGACGTTCTGGAATTCAATAGCTGCTGGGTTTACAGCTCTGCTGTTTCGGTGATGCATATAATTATTATCATCTAACATTTATTGAGCACCCACCAAGGAAAAGACATTGCACTAGATACAGTACGAACAATATTTAAAAGAAAGAGGCAGCTATGGCAACCTGCAGAAAAGGATTTATTGATATGAAGGAGCAACTGGACTTTCTGTGGGAAATATTTAATTACATGTGGACATATTTGCATACTGTCTTTGTGATGTGCTTATTTTAAAAGGAAGGAATGATGTATTAAAGAACCACAGGCTAGGGGGATTTATAAAATCTAATTATTTGCAATTTATGGAAAAATACAAAAGTGCAAATATGATTCTTTGCTTTTTTTCATTTATCTCTCCCTAGGTCAGATCTTCTGACCTTGTACACAGCGTCCATCTAAACCTCCCACAGGAAGCTGTGCTTCTCCTGAGAGCCTCCTCCTTCTCCCCAAAGTGCCTCTTCTAATTTCTGACCTGGAACTGCTGCAGCACTAATCTTTGCAGTCTGATCTTGAGAGAAATCCTTCATATTCCACTCTTCCTCTCCCGCATCTCAGGACTCAACCTGCACGTCGACAATGCCTCAGCCTGTCTCTCTGTCTCTTCCCACGTTCCTCTCACTCACTCCTTCAACCTTGCTACTGTCAGTCACATGCACAGCATCTGCTACTATTTCCCCTGCAAGGGCTGCAATATTATTTTTTAACATTGTCGTTTCTTCTTATATCCAAGATCAAAGATACTTATGACTCATCCATGCCTCCAGGACAATGTCAACATTCTTAAACCAGACATCCAGGACCTTTCACTGCACACCCCAGTTCAGACTAACGCTAATTCCTCCCTCATGGGATGCAAATTTCAGGGACCGGGGATCCTTCGATCCTCTTGCACATCATCTAATTTCATGTCTTCATGTCTTCGTTTATGGTATCTCCATTAGCCTGAAATGTACTTCTTTTTCATTTCACCCATAACAAAGTTCTCTCTGCCAAGGGCTAACACAAAATTTACCCTTAGTTTCTCTCCCCGCATGACAACATAATCTCATGCTTTCCAGTTTCAATCCCAGGCAGGACCTCAGGCACCGTTCACCTGGCACAGTGCTCACTGTCAATAAGTCAGTGAGCGTTTATTGATTCTGTCTACCATGGTCATGCTCTGTTCCCGGCACTGGGGACAAGTGGTGACCAAGACCTGGTCCCTTTTGGATCTTACAGTCTCACAGTGGGCAGCAGAACAGAGATAAATAAATAAATCAGGTTACTTCAGAGAATTGGTGCTCTACAGAAAATACAACAGAGTGGTGAGACATTAGATGATTATTTAGACGGTGCAATTTGGAAAGTCCTCTCTAATGAAATGACAGGTGATGACATATTTCACTTATAAGAAGGCACTAGGTGTGCTAATATAGCCTGCTCCGAATAAAGGGAGAAGGAACTACAGAAGACTGAATCAGGAGCAACAGGCCACTGGTGTCCACAGCAAAGAAGGAAAAAGGATGCGGAAGAGTGAAAAGACAGTGCCGTAAGTTCAAGAGCAGAGTCACAGCCTCTGCAGCTTTCTATGGTGTTCCATGGCTGCATGAAGAACGCAGACTTGAAACAACTGCAGTCTATCTTCTAACAATATTGTATTGCTTCCGATGGCATACAAGAATCTTAGAAGTCCAGCACACAAATTTCTCCCCCAGTCTTTTGTGCTATTGTTATACATGTCATTTTTAAATTTTGTTTTTGATTTTCCTTGGTTTTGTATTATTTTGCAATACTAAAGATTGAACACAACATCTTCACAGTGGACTATATTTCCAGATCCTTTTTTATGTTCTATTATTTATTTTGAAGCATGATTTCACTGAGTCACAAAGTTGCCCCAGCTGTGCTGAAACTTGCTGTCCTCTTGGTTCAGCCTGTCAGAGCAGTGAGATTATAGGTGTGCACTGTCGCATCTGCCTTATCTATTACTTTTATATGTGTTACAAATCCATGAAACCTTGCCATCTCCTTTACTGTTTACAGTCAATTCATTTTAGAGTAATTAAAACTGTATTTCACATTTACCTTCATTTTAACCATTTCTGGAGGTTTTTACTTCTTTCTATTATTTTATTTGAAGAACACCCTAGTGCATTTATTTCACTGTAAGATAGCCAATAATAAATTTTCTAGCTTTTCTTTTTTGCTTATTTGAAAAACAGGCATTTTTCCTTTATTACAAAAAGACCTTTTTTCCAGATTTTTAAAGATTTCACCCTGTTGTCTTCTGACTTACATAGTTTCAGGCAAAAAGTCTTCTGTGTTCATATCCCTCCTGTCTCTATCCGGTATATTTTTTTCCTTTGAATTCCTTCAAGATTGTCTATTTATCTTTGGTCTTCAGTAGTTTGAGTAGAATATGTCTAGTGTTACTCTTCATATTTTTTTTTTTTTTGCTCTTTGGGTATTTATCATGATTGGGGTTCTTTGAACTTCTTGAATATGTAATTTTATGAATTTAGTTACATTTGGAAGGTTACCAATAATACTCTGTCCCAGTATTTCTTCTGTTACACTCTGTGATCTTTTTTTTCTTCTAGAATTAAATTCATTCCCATGTTAGATATTTGATCTTCCCCACATCTCTGGGGTTTTCCTGTCCTGTCAGTATTTATCCTCAAAATTTATTCTAAGAAATTTCTGCTGACCTATTTTGCCATTTACCAATTTCATCCTTGATATCTGGTGAGTCCACTGATAAGTTCATGCAAGGAATCCTTTATCACTGTTACCTGGTATTTATGTCTAATCTCCCCACTGAGCTCTCCCCCATCCACTCTGCATGCTGTCTCCCTTTCCAAAAAGCCTTTGACATATTAATCATAGTTATTTTAAATCTCTGTTACATTATTTCCAACATGAGTCATTCCTGAGCCCATGTCAGTGGGCTGTTTTGCTTTTGCGAATTGTCTTTAGTGTCTCATGACTTTTGGTTTATATCTGTGACTCTCATAGGTTCGATCGTAGGGAGTGATGTAAATGTCCAGGACTTATGTCCAGAGGTGGAAATGCCCTTCTGCTAGGCAGTGACTATATGGAAAGTAGTCCAGTCTAGCCAATATTTGAGATGTGTTTGGGCTTTGTTGTTGCCATGGTTACTGGTTCCAATTACCCTGGCATTACCTTGTTCTGGTGTAGAGGGTGGTTTGCTGGAGGTTTTTCTGAACTGTTCCACTCTACCCTATGCTTCAGGCCCGGCCCCCTCCCAGGGTAGACTATTCTTTCTCAGTTTTCTGTTGATCTGCCCTAAGCCTTAACAAAGTCTGTGCCTGCATTTAGGGGTTTTGCACTCCAAGCCGTTCTGCCCCCTCTCCCAGCACTAGGACGCAGGATCCGGTCTGTGCCTGACATTTCCATAGCAGTAAGTCTTCTTATTTGCCCCTCCTCCCAGCCACAGAAGACCTCCACCTGTCATCAACAGGGTTTAGTTCCTCACCCCTGCATCTAAGACCTGTGTGCATTAGGAGTGGAGAGTCTACAAAAGACTTTGTGCCTCCCTTGGTGGCCGTTGCAATTCTGAGTGAGGTTCTTTTGAGTCTTCTCCCAAGCTCCTGGCAGAAGTCAGTGGAGAGGAGCCTACAGATGGGAGATTATCCCTGGACCTTGCAATCTTGGAATACCCCATGCATGGCCTTTAGCTATTTGCTAAATGACCTGGGCTCCATCCTCCTCACCCCTTTGCATGGTAGCCCATGTCATTCCCAGGCTCTGCCACAGGTAAGCCAGGGCTCCTGTCCCACCTCCCTTGGACCTGCCATTTTATTCATTGGATTTCAAGTTACTTGGAGGCCTGCAGTCTCAGCTGATGGTCTTGAATAAGGTGAGGACTCTGTAGACTGTTGTGTAGGATTTTACTTCTTGTGAAGTGCTGTGAGCAGCCCTTTTTCCAGCCCTTCTGTGTATAGGTGGAAGCTGGATGAGCAGCATCATCTAGTGAGCCACAGTGAGGGCTGTGCGTGCACTCAGTCCCTGGGAAAGCAGAGTTCCCCTACACACTCAGGAGTCCTGCATTGTTCCAAGTGAGCTGCGCCCATTCATGTGCTCTACTCTCCACACGCAGCCAAAGTGATCCTTCACAACACAAGTACCCCAAGGTTTCCATTGCTCTGAAAATAAAATGTAACCTCACTCCTCATTCCCTCAGCCACTGTGATGCAGGACCCCGTACCACTCTTCCTCTTCTCCGATGAGTTGTAATGACAGTAATCCTATTGCTCACGTAACAAATAATTTCCCATGTCGTGCTCTTGAGCTTGCACATTTGCAAGTCGTGTTTCCTCTCTTCTCTCCTCAAGCATCACTTCTGTGGAGAGGCCTTCCTTAAATAGAACTTTCATGACCTAATACACAGTTCCCGATTTATTCTGCCTACATCGCTCATCTTGCCTGTAGCACTTAAAGTGCATATTTGTGACTTTGGCTCTTGTGATGTGAGTTCCATGAAAGAATAAACCAAGTTTATTTCCTTGCTGTGTCCCCAATACCCAGCACTCCTCTGGTGCTCAATACATCAAGGACACTGACACTGATGAAAACATGCATTAGCCACTGCTAAATACATCCCACGTGGAGATGTGCAACTGAGAAGCAGCTCGATAGCAAGTCACACCCACAGAACAGAATGTCTGGGGCTCCCACTTGGTAAATCATACTGCCCTCCCTGGCCACACTGGTTTAGTCCTCGGGTAGCACTGACTCAACCTTTCATTCTCACCTGTGTCATAGCACAGGCCAGAGAATTATCAACAAACAGTCAGAAAGTAACCACTTTGGGTTTGAGTGCCATGCTGCCACACCAACACAACTGTTCAACTCTGCCATTTTGTATAAAAGCAGCTTCAGACAAGGTACAAAACTTGACCATTTCGGTGTTCTAATAAAACTTTATTTATAAAAACAGACATAAAGCTTTATTTGGTCCACAGGTTGCAGTTTGCACTCCTTGTTGTATAGGATTACCTCCTACCTCCTTTAGGTACTGTCTCAGAGACCCACGCTTTTATCTTTATCCACCATGTAACTTACATTTCAACTCACACTGTGCCAAACATACGTCTGAAACTGTGAAAATGGGTTTAGTCATGCTTGTAAGACAGGGTATCTGATGGACAGAAACTTAGTTTCAGCGTTGAAACAGTTTATTGAGTTCTTACCACATGGCACACATGGGGTACAGTTTTCAGATCTCACTTGCTCTCCCAGTGGTACTGTGTGAGCACCAACATTCCTAACAGGAAGTGGAGGCGCCAGTTCTGGCATATTGTTGTAGTTCCAGTACTTAGAGAAAGTGGATCAGATCAATCACAGCTGCCTCTACATTTCTCTCTCCATGTTGTCTGACATTGAGCACATGCTAAATAAGTCTCACATTTATGCAATGACCTAAATGGAGCAGTTCTCCTTTGTTTAAAACACATGAGCTATAGGAGGGGCCACCCTTGGAGCTAGTGTTTTCCAATTAGTTTGCACCACTGACCGCAGGGAAAGTGACACTCACAGAAGGGAAACCCTCTGAGTCAGGACCAGAGTCGGAGGGCTGTCAGGATGGTGAATTTTGGTCATTAGCTTGAAAGTTGCCTAGAGGATTATGAAGGTGCCTCTGGACATGTCTGGATGGTCATGGAAGCGTGACAGTGGGGACTGTATCTGGTCTCACCCCCTTCCTTGCAGACTCTTCCTCTCCTCTCTGCTCTCCAGATGTCATGAGTTGAACAGCTTTGCTTTGCTACGTCCTTCCGCCTTGACGTTCTGCCTTAGAGCCAGGCAACCGTGGATGGAAAACCTGAGCCAAAATAAACCTCTTGTCCTTTAAGCTGCCAGTGTCAGTTACTCTGTCCCAGTAAAAGGTAAGACAACCAATACAGACACCCATCTAAGGAGCGACCCTCATGTTATACAGAAAGATAACTGAGTGGATCTTCTAGCTCACTCCACCGGTTTTGGAGGTCAGCCATAAGGTCCTTGGATCATCCTATTGATCCATTTGTAGTGATTCATTGGATCAGTCCTGTAGGCAGTAGTATAGGGAAATGATACCTTTCTCCTTAGGAGCAAATGTGAAAAGTGTCATGTAATTTCTGACTTTATGGCTGCCAATGCTGAAGACAGCTCTAGGTATTGCCCACCCAGAATGTGCCAGAGAGCACTCTAAAGGTGCATGGAAGCATATCTAAACTCTTTACGCTCCCTTCCACATGCAAGACCACAATACTCCACTGGGACCATGACTCCCGTAACACAGCAATAGCGCACGTCACACAGAAGCCTACAGGAAGGGGGCAGCCAGCAGGAAGAGCCACCTGGCTTAGCCAAGGCAGCCTATCCCCTCCTCCTCTGGCTACCTTGGCTCCTTGCAACGATCTTGGGAGTGTTCATTTATGCCTGTGACACTGTCCTCATTCTTTTCTACAAAACAAGGAGTGTCCTGAGAGACCGCTGTGACAGACATTTTGCCTACACAAACAAGACCACTGCTTCTCCAGTCCACGTTGGTATTATCTGCCACTGATGAACACAGCATGTCTGAAGGTGCTGGGATTAAAATCCCAGGCATACCCATCCCTCGGCTGGGTGGGGTTCTGAGGAATTTACAAAGAAGTCGCTACAACTGGGGAGTAGAAGAAGAGAGTTGCATTTCTCAAAGCTGCGTCGCAGAGGGAAATGCTGGGAGGGCGCCATCTTGGCCTGTACTCTCTGCAGGCAGGTGAAGGATGGGGTGAGGTCACTGTGGGCTGCAGGCTGAGAAAGCGCAGTGCTCTTTGCTGTCTGCAAGATCCTCATCACTGCACTTGTGCTGCACAGGAGGAGGTTGAAACTTCCAGGAGACAGAAGGGCATTCCTTGGATTGGAGGTCCTGAGAAAGCAATTTCTGTGCTGCGCCTAGGCCCGCTGGGGTTTTCTTCCATTTCCCCAGCATAACTGGCCTCCGAAGTACTTCGCACACCACCGAAGGACTGGCAAGCCCACACCCCGCTTTCAGGCTCCATAGAAGGTGGGTGGACGAAAGTCTCTGCTGAGTGCAGACACGCTCTGCCCTGAAGTGAGCACACCTGGGGGCCTGAAAGCTTTCATTCCCTCTCCCAAATCAGATCTGTGTGATTATGGGTTTTCTCCTGGGCTGGGATTGCTCCCTAAGCAGCTCTGAAACATGCCTCTTTATCTTTCTGACCTAAATTGGAAGCAGGGCTTAAAAAGGCATATTAACCAAAAGAATAAAAATGTTCTCAAGCAGATGTGATTTGAGGGATGAGCTCACACGGGTTTTAAGGCCACTGAATAAATATTTATTACGTGTGGACCTGGGCTGCTCTTGAGGTTTTCTTTAACAGTTCTCATTTCAAACACACACTCTCTCATTGTCCATGTAAGTAAACTCAGACAGACAAGAATATATTTCCTGCTATTGAGTCCTGGGATACAATCTCTGCTAGTTTCTGGAGTATGAAGGCTTTAAATTCCAATTTTTGTCCTCAGGAAGTTTCCTGTCAGACCAAATAAAAGCCTTACACATACGAAGAATGTGTCACAAGATTCCAGATATATTTATCTGCAGGGCAGTGGAGTGGGCATGGTGTTGAGCAGAGCCCCTGAGGCTCATTTCTGAGACTTAGTTCATCCTGGAGAAAGTGTCAGTGCCACATGGGACAGAGCGCACAGCTCAGCTGGGGATACCACTAAAGGTGGATGTGCTGGGTGCACCCGTACGCCACCAGCAATGCCGCTGAGGTTCCATTCTTGATGTCATGCCCTCTCTGCACATTACATTCTATTGTATACTCATGGCTGGGGCAAGAGAGTATTCATTACAAAGCTTACCACCAAAAGACTAATTCACTTTCCAGGAGACAAAAGTAAAATAAATCCTCAACTCCTGAGTCCCTCAGTGTCACTTTTGTGTCTTAGAAACTCTTCCATTTTTGGTTGGTAGAATACGTTAATTCCTTTAGCTATTTTTATTGAGGGTAGTGCCATGCCTATATATGTTCCCACACTATCCCATAATGACCATGCCATTTTATTCTGCTGCTTAGGAGAGTTGTCTAAACACATTTTTGCTGAGGTAGAATCTTCCTGCTCTGGGATACATTGCAATTTCGCTTAGTCTAGGTCATTCTTCCTGTGCTTGGGCTGTTTATCATTTTGCTGGTCCTTGATATTAATCACTGAATGCATAAATTAACCTGAGCCGTCCAGAGCTGCACAAACCAGCCAGTAACTTTCTCTATGCAGGTAAATAACAAAAACAAAAAGAAAATATATGTATCATTTCTCAGCATCCAGGGATAACAACTTTTCCTACAGTTTTGGAGCGATTTTAGTCCACATTGGTAAATAAATCTTCCCCTTGACAGCTCCAAGATTTTCTCCATGATCCTCTTGTGACGGCAGAGGATACTCCACAGAGCCCCCCTTCCTGGAGGACAAGGACAACTCCTAAATCAAAGTAACCCTGGTTCTTTCATTGCACGGGCACCAGGCACTGCGTCTACACCCTTGGTCTCTGACCATCACAACTGCAGCTTGATGAGCTGGGTTTGCTTACGCTCAATCTGAAGTTTGCAAGGTCAAATAATGTGCCTGGTCTTCAAGAGACAGACCTGGGCCTAAAGATCAAGACCATCAGGCCCAAACCCAACCTTTTCCACCATACCCCATAGCCTTGAACACTTTGAGGGAAACCCTGACTGATGCACTGCACTGCTTCATGACTAAGGTTTTGATCATTTTCGCCATGTGTCCCTAGGACCACCTCTTCTGTGGGATTCTAATTGAGGTTCCTTGAAAAACCAATCTATTAAATATTCAAATATATTTGGAAACAACAAATTAAACAAAGTTCCACGGGTAGCCATGCTTGCCACCTCTCAGAGGCTTTAATATGTTGATGTGTGTGTGTAAATCTTCCGGAAGGACATCTGTTGCCCAGATTTATCAAGGAAATGTAGAACCGTTCTTTGTTCATGACACATGGTAAGACTAAAGGGCGTCACCCTTTGGGGAATACTGCAAAGCAGAAGAATATATAGGTAATTCTCATTAGTACCTCCCTTACAGTCCTTGCGAACACTGGATTGGTGGATACTAAGCACTTGCCGGTAGGAACTTACACAGTGATGGAATATTTTATGTATTTCTTCATCTTGAGCCCTAAAAACTCACCCTGATGGATTCTAACTAGGTAAGTGAATTGCTCTCTGTGGAGGTCACTGACTAACAGAGGATGGGGTTGGGACCCAACCTCATCCTTGCAGCCTCAGCCCTGAGCCTCTTGCACCACTCTTCAAGGCCCCTGTTGTCTCCACCCTCTAGTTACCCCGGTGAGCCCCACCCCTTGGTGGACCTCAGCTGACAATTCACTGCAGTGACTCAGCCTCTCCCCTGCTCTGTGCACATCTGCAAACAACCACAGAAACGCTCTGGGTATTCATGGGGGGGTGGGGGTTACAGACAAATTTCAGTGAGTAGGCAAATTCACAAATGTAGAACCCGTAAATAATGAGGATCAATTGTAATTCACTACCTCTGTCTTCGAGCAGCTTCATTATTGGGCAAAACAGTATTTATGCACCTGGGCCCTGCAGTAACTTAATTTGCTCCAGTTAGGAAGGAACAAATATTGAGTGGGAAAGCTGGCACTATTTATTTTAGTGAGAAATATTTTAATTTGTTGTAAGACCTCTAAAAATCACATTTTTCATATACATTTTTAAAGCAAGTAATAGAACCGCATATTTCTGAAAAAGAAGATATTAAAGAATACATATCTTGTGACACAGCAGTCGTTAAATGCAATTATAGCTATTTAGCTTGGTTGGAAATAAAATTGTGTGCAACTCAAAAACATTCAGCGGGGAAATGACTTGGTTCTTTGTGTTTTGGGCTATGGATTATGGAGATCTACCGAAGTCCTGCCAGGAAACCACCATCTCCCCAGCCACAGGAGAAGTGACAACCTTCCAGATCCCGCCATGAGCCCCTCTTGCTTTCCCTTATTTTCTCCACCGAGACGCAAAGCTGGGAGCACACTCTTGTTCCCCGGGGAGTGCTGGGGAATGTTTAGGGAACAAATGGGCCGGAGAGGAGCGAAGGGTGGCGCCACCTCTCAGAGAGCGAGGGAGGAGGGAAGGCGCAGGAGCTGGAAACACCTGTGCATATTTTCTCCTGGAAGCTGCGTCCCACTCCCTATGAGTGGCTCCTACAGGGCGACGGTTTGGAGAATGGGGAGGATGCTGTGCTGGACTGAAGTGGAGCTTCCTTCGTCCAGGACTCTTCAGACACAAATGGGAAAGGAAGTGTCCTGTGGCCCTGGTCATTCAAAATGTGATAACCCGACCTGCAGCAGCAGCAGGCCTCAGCTTGTGAGAAATGCGCGATCCCAGGCTCCACCCAGGCCTGCTGGCGGGATCTTGGTTGTGCCAGGACGCCCTGGAATTTCACATGGGTGATCAAGATTAGCAGGCACATGGCTGCGGGCACCGCTGTTTTGGCCTTGTGGGTGAACAACGCGGCACATACTAGAGTTGGCACCTTCCACATCCGTGCACAAAGCAACTTGATGGCAAAATTTAGCATCAAGCTTTTTGCCGCATACATGTATTGAAGAAAATGTTGTTGTACAAGAGATTTCCACAGGTGTTGGGATACCGGGACACTGGCTCCCTCCTCCTGGGTTACCCACTGCGGGTAGCAGAGTCCTGAGTACATGAACTTCTATGGATCCCAACGGACTTTAATGAGGAAGTGAGTGCAAGGGTTTCTGAATAGAGGAGCTGACTTTTCCAGGCCTTCATGAGGACGACAGATCATCTGTAATACGCAGTTTCCATCCATGCTGAGGGGAAAAGGCAATTAGAAGGCCTTGAGTTTCTAGACTCCTCCTCTCTCTACGTCACTACACACTCATGCGCGTGCACATACGCACCACTGGGCACACCTCAGATGTCGGTATATGTGAAAGTTCATGCAGAATCTCCAACTCTTCTGCGGACCTCAGCCTTTTCTCCTTCACTTCAAAGACACAGAACAGAAGTTACCGAAGTTACCTGAACTGGGCCACCCCCAAATTAAAATATTCATGAAAGATTGACTGATTGATTCCACTAAAGCATTTTTTAGAACTCTGTTATGTATGTTTAATTTTAAAACACATGCATATTTAATTTTCTCTTCCCTGGGAAGGTAGTCATAAAAATAATAAGAAGCAACATCTTCAGAAGCCAGAGAAAATTAGACAGATGGGTAAGGACACATCAGAATGGTCGATTTTCGGGAGGGAATGTTGTGTATCTTTATAACCATTGATTACACGTGTTTGGCTGGAATATGGATGGGACTTCATGTCTTCACTACAGAATTGTCAGCACCTAGCTGAACAGGCAGCATCTCCATGATCAGGTACTCTCCCAGGACACCACCAGTTAAGCAAACTTCTATGGGTCACGGCTCAGGCCCATTGCCTCAGTTATGTTCTTGTTGCTGGGACAAAATACTCAATACCTATGAGTTAAAGATTCAGCTTTTAGTCCGTAGTCAACTGGCTCCAGACAAGGTAGCATGGCAGAAGAGAGACAATCCACAGCAGGTCAAGCAGGAGGCAGCAAGCAGTCAATTTTTGGTCCTTTTATATCCCAGCCAGGCTATAAACCTATTGAAGGATGCCACCCACACATGGTGGGGTTTCTCTCCTCGGTAAATCCGTTCAGCCACACCCAGAACTATGCTCATCCAACTGGACTAGCCTGAGTCACACACCCGTAATCCACCTTCACACACCCTCGATCCAGGCACCTCTAAAAGGCCTCACCTATAGGCACATGAGGCTTACGGGGACATCCAGGTATGCGCCATAGCACCCAGGCTGTCAGGTAGATGCTGAGCCCACTGTCACCATGGAGATGAAGGTGGAACAAACATTCTGGCTCAGTGCGGTCCTACCTGCCAAACAGGTGAGGACAATGCCTCATCCTGTCTTCTTTCTCTTACTTTAGTCACCCTTGACACTAAGTTCCTAATATATGAGACATCGGGAACACCGTCTTCTACCGTCCGTGGGCTGTTTCCCCTCTCGTACCAAGTTGTTCAAAAGTCCCGTCCAGGTCACTGCAGCTTGGGCCGCGCAGTCTGGTTGTCATTGACTCACCCTTCTCCCCCGACCATGGCAGTGAACGTGTCCCGGCTGGGAGCTCCTTGAGTCTAGCACAGAAACTCTGACTGGAGATGGAGGTGCACAGCCTGGGTCCCCAGGCTGCTTTGCACGATCACCTCTTCTGCTTGGCACCACCCCTTCTGAAGAGACGGCTCTCTACCCACTTTCCTGATCCACATAAGCAAGCTCCCTGTCTCCTCTCCAGCACTACTTTCTCTCTCCTTTCTCCTAAATGTTGCTCTCTAGGGTCAGGAGCTCCTCGCTCCAGAGGGCAGTGAAGAAATTCAGGCCCCTATTCTAGAGAAGGGTATAATTTTCCAGCAGCTTCTGCCTATAGCTCTGCAGAATACTGCAGCACCCAAAGGTGTGGGTGTGGGGGAAATGCGGGGAATGAACGGCGGGGGAGAAATGGCCCAGCCAGAGTGTGAGTTCATGTAGGAGTGAGTGAGTCAGTCACAGATTTGGAAACCACCCATAACGCATGCTTCCCAGGTCAGATAGAGCCAGCCCTCCCTAAGGGCTGCTAGAGGCCCTGGAATCTGGCCTGAGGCCGTGTGCCCTCAAGTCTCCTGGCCTCTGCTTCTCAGATATCCTGTACAGCCTGTAGGGATGAGTGGACTCACTGACATTTGTGGCTGCCCACTGTGTCACTGGCTCTGAAGTGGGTAACAATTTTTGGTCAGAAAACCAGCTAGGGAACGACAGAGCTCTGTGAGTCTGGAAATCCTTCCTCAGTGTTCTCGGCAGGCAGGAGAATCCACAGCGAACCAGGGCTCCTTGGAAAGGACCGTGTGAGCACTCCATCAAAGGATGCACGTTCCAGCACAGGGTGAGGGGCCCTCAGGACTGAGGTTGAGCGCCAAGGGGGAGCTGCGGCTCACTCACACTGTATGTAGCTGAGTGTGAACACAAGTGCCCCTGTCCAGAGAAGCTGGGAAGTCCCGAGGAGGACTTTCAAAATAGACTCCTTAAAATGTTGAAACGATACTCACGAAGGAAAGAGCACAGGGGCCTGGTCAGAGGTCTTTCATCAGGTGAACACACCTGCATCCCTAGCGACTTTGTCAGTAAAGAGAATATGATCAGAAGGTCAGGCTCTCAAGCTTGCCCAGGTGTGTCCGCTAAGAGTAACATCAAGCAGATTTCTAATAGTACAAATCAGCATTGACAGGAATTTTTTGTACTTTTGTGAGATATAATTGATGAAAACTGTATACATTTAAGATATAAAGTTTATTGTTTTAATGGATACGAACATTAGAAATAATCACTACAACCAGGTGGATTACCACACCTATTTGCTCACAGTTACCATGTTCTTTCCTTTTTCAAATCAGTGCCCATTAGTTACACAGGACAGTGGTGTTCAGGTTCATCTGGGCATACTTGAGGGTACGTGTAACACAAGTGGATCACTTCCAACCTTCATCATCCGCTTCCTAAACTCCCCCTCACGTAAGCCCCTTTCTCTCTTCTAATAATCCCGTCAATGTTCCCATCATCCCTTTCTTCAAATTTACTTTTTAGTTTCCACATATGAGGGGAAGGCTATATTAGACCACTTGTTTGGTTTATTTCACTTAGCATGGTGATCTCCAGCTCCACCCATTTTCCTACATACTATAGAAACAATCCCTGAAAGTATAGCCTTCATTTATTTTCCAAAAACGACATGATGTTATTCTTCTTGATGGCTGAATAGTGCTCGCTGTATCACACATACTCCATTTTCTTTATCTGCTCATTTGCTGCTGGGCACCTTGGCTGGCTGTTTCCTTACATTTGCTTTTGTGAATTGCACTGCAGTGAACGTGAGTTTGCAGGTATCTGTATAGTACACTGACTTTAATTCTCACAGGATTGTGCTGACTGAGAAGTAAGTGGTAGAGTTGTAACAAATGTAGCTCTACTTTTACAGCTTTAAGAAATATCCATACTGATTTCTCCATGGCTCTACTAACTTGCGTTCCACCAACAGTGTGGAAGTGTTCCTTTTGCCTGCAAACTCATCAGCACTTACGGTTGTCTATTCTTGACGACAGCCACTATGACTAGGGTGAGGTAGACTCTTACTGTAGTTTTGACTTGCATTTTCCTGACAAGCCAAAGATGTTCAACATTTTTCATACACCTTTAGGTCATTTGCACTCCTTCGTTAGAGAACTGAACTAAATATGAAGTAAATATCTTCTCCAGTTCATTGGCCCATTTATTCATTGGTTTTGTGTGTGTGTGTGCTGAGTAAGCTCTTCTGTTTCTTTATATATTCTGGATGTTAATGCTTGGTGGGAGAAGTAGCTGGCAAAGATTTTCTCCCATTCTGCAGCTCTGTCTTCGTGCTGTTGTTTCCTTTGCTGTGCACAAACTTGCCAGTTTCATGGGGTCTCATGTTCTGCTTCTTGCCATTGGACTCCCTGTGTCTCTGCCTGTGCCTGTGACTTCCTGATGTTTCCTCCCACCATTTTCAAAGTTCCAGGTCTTTCATCCACTTGGAATTGATTTTTGTACAAGATGAGAGGTAGTGATCTAGTTTTACTCTTCTGCAGATGGATATCCAGTTTCCCAGCACCATTTGCTAAAAAGGCTATCTTTCGTCTAACACGTATTTTTGGTCCCTTTCTCAAGAATCTGATGATTATCGTTGTGTGGGCTGGTTTCTGTATCCTCTATTCTGTTCCACTGACCTAATGTCTATTTTTATGCCAGCATCATGTTGGTTTTGTCACTATGGCTTTGTAATATTTTCTGAAATTGGTTATTATGGTGCCTTCAGTTTTGCTCTTTTTGATCATGGTTGAATTGGTTATACTGGGCCTCTTGAGAATGGCGTTTTATGATTGACTTTCACTCAATCTGTAAGGTTCACCCATGTTTTGTTTTAGCTGTAGTGTGCTTGTGTCAATATCTTATTTAATTTTTAAAATTCTACTCCTGGAGCTTTTATTTAGCTTAGCACCATTCCAAGTAAAATTGATATACACAATTCATGTGTACAGTTTGTATACATATGCATCATCTATATATACCTAGGAGGGAAAATTTTAGCTCAATTTTATAGATCCAATCAGCTTTGTACAGGAGTTGTGATAATTTGTGCTCCCTCCTCAGCATGGGAATTTAGATGCTCTATGTCCTCAGAAGTGAGTCTTTTTGTCTTTAGTTGATGTGAGAAAAGTGGTAAATTTTTGTGGTTTATGTACACATTTCCATATTAAGTAATATCCTGAATATCTTTTCATATTTATTGTCAAACTGAGTAGATTCTTTAGGTAAGTGCTTGTTGTGGTATTTTGCTTGTTTTACTTTTCTGTGTTTTTATAGAATTGTAAACCTTCATGAGCTTGTATGTATTATCCGCTGCAAGCAGTTCACAAATCTCTAGCGGCTCTTCCACTGTGTGGGGGGTTTCATCACTCTCTTAATATCTTTTGATAAGCAGAAGATTGTAATCTTAATGTCATCACATTTATCTCTATTTCTTTTAGAGTTAGGGATATACATGTGCTTGTATTCCTGTTTGTGTGTTTCTGCTTGTATCTGTGTGTGTGTGTGTGTGTGTGTGTGTGTGTGTGTGTGTGTCCAATTTAAATCCTCTAAGTACCCTAAGCTATGGAATGCTTTCTTACATTATCTTTTCAAGACTTGTTTTTATTCATATCTACAACCCGGGTGGAATTGACTTTTTGTACATGTGATGAATAGTCAAGATCCAATTTGTTTAAGTCAATTTTTTTGAGGTAAGATATGCATACAGTGAGATTCACCTCTTTCAGGTGTGAAGCTTGGTGGACCTTGGCCAAAACATACAATTATATAAGTATAACCAAAGTGAGACATTTGCAAAGTTCCCACCTCCAAGAGAGCTTTTGTAGGCACCTTGGCAATCAAGCCTGCTTCCCACCAGTCCAAATTAGACCTCACCTGAGTCTGTTCCAGAATGTCACAGGGCTGGAGTGTGCAGTGTGTAGCATTTTGGGTCTAGACCTGTTTGCTTTGCAGAGGACTTTTGAGACTTGTTTCTCTGTATTACCGAGCAGTACTGCATTGTACTGATACACAATTTATCTAATTGTGGCTAATTTATCTCTTTACAAGTGATGGGAATTTGGGTGGTTTCCAGCTACAAAGCTGCTATAAAATGATTAGCCAATCTTTGTGTGGACATGAGTTTTAACTTTTCTTGGATAAATAATTTGAAGAGGTATTGCTGGATCTGATATATTTAATTTTATTTTTACAAATTCTGCCAGATTATTTTCAAAAGACTCTAGCATTTCATTTCCTACCAGTAGGATCTGAAAGTTCTGCTTGCTCTTCCTTCTTGATATGTATTGGCATTCTTTTTCATCGTTTGTCACTGTAGCCAGCATATAGTGGCATTTCTTTGTGGGATTAATTTTCTTTTCTCTAATGACCCACAGAATTCAGCATCCATATCCTTGATGTGGTACACTGTCTGTACAAATATTTTGTATAACTTTTCCCTGACTATTTAAAGCTGTTAAAGTTATATATTCTGTATACATAATTTCATAAGCTTATGCTCCAAGTATTTTCTACCAGTCTGTGATTTATCTTTCCGCTTTTTAACAGTGTTTTGTGAGGAGCAGTTTTTAATTTTGATGAAGTCAAACCTACTAAGAATTTTTGTTTATAGTTTGTGGCTTATGAGTTCTAAGAAATGTGGTGTAGCCAAATTTGAAAAAGAGTCCCCTTATATTTTACTCAATAACTGTTATGCTTTTAGATTTTACACTTAAATCTATGATCCATTTCAAGGCAAATTTTTATACATGCTACAAGGTCAGGATCAATGTTATTTTTTGAATATTGATGTCCTATTGTTCAAGCACCATTTGTTGAAGTACTTTATTATTCTTTCTCCATTGAGTTACTGGTATCTTTATTGAAAATCAATTGACCATATATGTATGATTCTCTTTATGGGCTTCGTTTCTGAGTATGATACATGCACATAGCCTTTCTCTAAAATTTTGCTAATATATATTTTACATACAGTGAGAGCCACCAGTTTAAAGTGTATTGTTCTTGGGGCTGAGGATTTAGCTCAGCGGCACAGCACCTGCCTGGCAAGCGCAAGGTCTTGAGTTTGATTCCTGGTACCAGATAATAAATAAATAAACAAAGTGTATTGTTCAGTGGCTTTTTGCACATTCACGTCAACACAATTTAATCTTAGGGCATTTTTATCACCTTAAAAAGAAACTCCCTAATTAGCAACAGCTCCCCATTCTCCCTCCCAGTCCTATCAAACACTAATCTATTTTTTCCCTGATCTGATTATTCCAAATCTTTCATATAAGAAAATTATATAGTACGTTGGCTTTTGCACCTGGCTTCTTTAATACAGCCTATTGTTTTCAAGAGTTGCCCATCTTTGAGCATTATTGGTGCAGCATTCCCCTGTAGAGTGATCAATATCTTTATTTCATCAGCTGTTACACACACGGGTTGTTTTCTTTCTTTTTGGCTATTATGAGTAATGCTGCTATGAACATTTATGTACAAGTTTTGGTGCAGAAATACATTTTATTCTCCTGGAAATGAACCTAGAAGTGGAACCAATGGATCATATGGTAACTGTCTGTTTAGAATTTTGAGAAAGTGTGAAACTGTTCTCCAAAGTGACTATGACATTGTATACTTCCAACAGCAATATGTCCACAATATGCATTATATGTCTATAATCTTTCAAGGCAATTATAGATTTATATGATCAATTATATAATATAAATCTGTACTTATACAATATATAATATAGATAACTACATTATATATAAATTAGTAGTATATAATATCCATTATATAACATATATGTTCTATATTAAAGCTACAAGTAACTCAGTAGGGAGACCCACCTTGATGACTACTTCCTAATCACTGCCAAAAGTCTCAGTTTTAAACTCTATACTTGAATTAATACCCCACAATGAGAATTAAATTTCAGCTCATGAAGCCTTAAAAAGACACATATCCAAATTGTAGCTCCAGCTTTCTAAATTCATAGGGAATTCTGGTCAGTAATTTTCTTCCGTTATTTTTTTAAAATTATTACCAGATCAATACTGGCCTCACAGACTCAGGTAGGAAGTATTTCACCTTCTTCCATTTGTTGGGAGAAATCATTAAAGACAAATTATTTTTAAGTGTTTGGCAGAATTCACCAGTGAAGCTGTTTGGAGCAGATCTTTTTTTATTGCACATTTTTCTATTGCATATGTTGGAGATGCACCATATTTTGATGGGTATATACTGTGAAATGTTTACCATATCAGGTGAGCTAGCCCAACCATTAAGTGCAAACTCAAACCTATCTTCTTAGTTAATCTCCAGTGTATAGCACACTACCCCTCACTATAGTCATTATGCTATACCCCAGATTTTTCATTATTACTGTCATCTCCTCACTCATTTCAGGCCTCTTTAGATGATAGTTTTCTGCTTTACTCAGCTTTTGCAATTTGTGTATTTCACCTGTTATCTATTTCTTGGCATACATTCTTCTAGAATTTCTCATTATCTTTTTATGTCAGATTGGTTATTATATGGCCTCTTTTTATTCTTGGTTTTAGTAATTTTATCTACTCACTTTTTCTTGGACAGTGTAGCTAAATATTTGTCTGATGGTTTTAAAGAATTGTCTTTAAACAATTGTTTCAAGAATTGTACTTTCTGATTATTTCAAAGAATCAGTGCATGGTTCATCTAGTTTCTATTTTGCTGTTCTCTAAATTTATTAACGATCATTGTTAATTATGTCCTTGCTTTTCCTTGCATTTGGTTTTGATTTTTTTGTCTACTTGCTCACAGTGGACGTTTGGACTATGAGTTCAATCCTTTTCTTCTCGGTAAAACTAGGAATTTACAGTTATAACTTCTAGCCCTGCTTTAGCTACATCCTATGTACACCGGCATGCTGGGTTTCTTCTGTTGTTGATCTTATTTTCTAATGTTTCTCATGATGTTTTGACCCGTTGGTTACTTAGCCATTAGTTCATTAGTTTATTTGTGAATTTCTCAAATTGTCTTCTGTGCTTGGTTTCCACTTTAATTCCATTGTCCCCAGGGATCATCTTTGCATTATTTCAATCCTTCAAAATTTATTGTGGGCTACCATATGACCCAGCAGGAAGCTGCCTTCAAGAATGCCTGCAGTGTACTCGAGTGGTACGTATACCCCACAGGCTTTCAGTGGAGCAATCTGTAGATACTCCTTAGGTGTAGTTTTTATACAAATGTGCTAAAGCCTTCTATTTCCTTACTGGTCTTCAGTTTTGCCATTCCATCCATTACTGAAAATGGGGTACTGAATTCTTCCAGTAGTGTGCTGAATTATCTATGTGTCATTTCAATTCTATCAGGTCTTATTTCATGTTATGTGTTTTGGGACTCTGTTATTGAATGCCATTTATAAGTGTTTCATCTTCCTTAATGATTGGAATTGTATCCATTTAAAATACTCCAGTATTTATTTTTTTCTTAAAGTACACTTAATCTGATTTTAACGTAGCTTACTCCAGCTTTTCTTGCTGTTTGAAATCAAGCATTATCATTTTCCCTTCCTCTCTATTCAAGCCACTTATATCTTTTCACCTTGTTTGTCTCCTTTTGACACCATACAGCTGGATTGCATGTTTCTGTAGGCCTATTCTCCCAACCTCTGTTGAATGAGATACTTGATTGACTGACATATAAAATAATTGCCAGTCATAAAAGGTCTGTGTTCCCCTTTTGCTGTTTGATTTCTATACGTCCATTTCTCTTCTCTTGTACTTGACATTCTTTCCTCTTGTGTTAAATGTTTTCTAATGTATCCTTTTAATCCCCTTGTTGTTTCTTTGCTAATGGTCTCTATTATTTCTAGTGGTTGACTCAGTGATTGCAGTTAACATCTTAATACAATCCAACTCACTTTAATACTAATCGAATTTCAGTAACGCGCAAGTCTTTGCTCCAACATCACTGTTCCTTCCTCTCCCTTTGTACTACTATCATCATACAAATTCATTCTTCATACATCATGAGGCCATCAGCACAGTTTTATAGTTATTGTTTTATGTGGTTGTCTTTTAAAAACAACTCGGAATAGAAAAGATTTTAAACACATACATTTTATCCTGACTTTGACAGCATCTGTGCCACTGCCTTGGACAGTGATTCTGTTTCTCTGTGTGTGTCTGAGTTGCCCTTCAGTGACCTTCTGTTTCATTTAAAGGAGTCCAGTTAGCATCTCTGCTTGGCACGTCTTGGTGTAGGGGTAGGAGGTCAGCATTCTTGGTTGAGAGTCTTTTATTACAAAGACTTTGAAGATGTCATCGCACTCTCTCTGGCTTCTCTTGTTTTCTGACCATCTCAGCTTAGCTCCGGACTGTCCAGTGGGAACATTTTGGGAGCAGCTATAAGGCACTGCTACCATTGAACCCAGGAAAACCCCAGGGGAATGATTGCAGTCAGAGCCTCCACCCTCCATGGCAGTGAATACAGTAGAACTCTGGGGCTCTAGGTCAACAGAGGCCAGGGGGAACTGTGAGCCTCTACCATAGCCAAGCAGCACCCACCCCTCTCACAATGGAAGAGTCAGAGAAAAACAGATAAACAAAAGTTTAAATAGGATCCAAAGTCTCACAGTGTAATACCCATCATGCACACGTTCAACAGAAAATCATGCATCACACCAAGAACCACAAACATTTAAAACTGTATTTGAAGAGACAATAGATCAATGACAATACCATCATACAAGAGATGTTAGAATTATCTGACAACATTTTAAAGCAGTCAAGATAAAATTGCTTCAAGGAGCAATTACAAATACACTTGAAACATAACTTATTACATTAGCAGATTAAAGGAGAAAAAAATTTGATCATCTCCGTACTTAAAGAATCTCCAGTTCCATAGAATCCAACATCCACTTAAGATGTTTTGAACATCATCTTTGACAAATGAAGGATGGCTGGCAATTTCCTTAGGCTGGTGGAGCATTTTTAACATTTTTTCACAACTACCGTACTGTTTGAAGGAACATCAAAAACTTTCCCTTGGGAGCAGCGAGGTCACCAGAGTGATTGCTGTCACCAACCCCGGGCAACACTTCCTATTTGTGTGTGTATGAGTGAGATTCCATTGCTGAGACCCTATCGCTTAATGCTCACTGTGTCTTACGAATTTGTACATTTTATTATATATCTGACCTTTATTTTGCTTCTGCTTTACCTGCTATTCCTATGATTATCTCAGCTTTACTTAGTGATTACAGTATTTTCCTGATAATCTTTTTTCATCCACTTAATTTCATCTATATCTACAGCACTGGCTGTGCTTCTTTGAAGTGGCAGATAAGTGGAGGACTTTTAACCCAGCCTGACAATCGTTCTCTTTTAAACAGATCACTTAGGACATCTACGTATCATTTGTAATGTATTCAGGTTTATTTCTAATCTCTTATGAATGTGTTTTGTATACCTTACAGTTTACGTTTTTACTCTGTTTTCTTGGATTTGGGGTATACTGAGCATATTTTAGAATATTTTTGCCATCAGCTCAGGAGCTCATTACTTGTGTCCATTATTTTTTAAAATGCAAAAATAAAAACTTGAAGTTGGTCGCTGCCCCTATTTTGTCCCTGGAAGAAGAGCATCACAGCATGCCAAAGCCTGACTTCCTGCCCTGTGCATTTTACCTGTGATGGAGGCAGAGCTGATCTTCGTGGACACCTCAGCTCGCTTCACCCCTCTTGCTCGCCAAAGGTATCATGTGTGTCTTTTCATTTTAATAGGTTGAACCAAATGAAACTGCCATCTTTTCAGATAAGTACTGGTCAAATACAGCAGTTTCTTAGTTTGCTGTGGTGGTGTTTTAAATTTGGGAAGCAACTGTTACACTTTTCAGAGATGCTCAGCAGCTGATGATGAGGTTCCATCCCTCGTAGTTGAAAATTGCCCAAGTTAAAAATGCACACACTGCGCCTCACATGGTGAACCTCACGGGTCGCAGCAGAGCACCTGGCAGAGTGTGCGACGTGTCCCCTCCTGGTCACAGGGACGCCTGGGGCTACACTTAGTGCCGCTGCCTGGCATCACCGGCGGGGTCAGATTGCAAACCACTAGCATGGGAGAGTATCATTCAAACTGCCATACTCCCTGGAACTTCTACCCATCATAAAGACGGAAACCGTAAGTCGGAGCATGGCAAGCCAGGCAGCGGGACAGTCGGGCAGTTTAGATGTGCGCCTGAGCTCCAGACTTTCTGTTATTTTTTCTTCCATTTCAGATCTTCCATCTGAGATCACTTTACTTCTGTTTGAATTACCGTTCCTCACTTCTGTGTATATGAAGGCATCTGCTATTTGCCTTCTTTCTCGAGATACACTTTTCCCTTCTTCCAGCCTCTTCTGGTTGCTTTTATAAGTTCTGGAGATTTCTGACCCTATCCTTCAAGATGTTATCTTCCACCTTTCCTCTCCCCTCCCTTCCCGCTGCAGCTGGCTATGCCCACTCTGCTCTCTCCCTCACCCTCCCTCCTATTGCCCAATGCTGTGTCTTCTTGCTCCCTGTTCTGTGTGACTTATTCAGAATCACTATCATTTCAGTAATTTTCCCTTCACTTTTATCTAATCTTTTGATTCCATCCAGTGAGTTTTTAATTATACACTCTATGCATGTGTGGTGTTTCTGGGTGCTTTATTGACTTCTTTTCATTGTCGTGATTTTTATATTCTCTTGCTTTGTGGTTATATTTTCCAAACTCACATTTCCTTAAGCACATTAAACATGTTTATGTCATGTTCTGTATCTGATAACTCTGATATCTGAATTGCTGTGGGCATGTATTGACTCTCTGTTATTTCTGCTGACTTCAGCTCATGGTTGCCTTCCTTAGTTGCTGCTTGTGACTTTTGACTTCCAGATTCTGTTTTGGAAATTTTCTTTGATAATTCTGTGAGCTCTGGATTAAAGCTGGCTCCTCCAAAGAGGACTTGGCTCATCCCTGGGGCCTTACGTCACTGCCCACCCAGGGCCGCTTTTCATTAAGTTGCCAGCTTGAGGTTATCTGTGAGCGAGTGTGTGTTTTGGGCTACAAGCCTGCCTGAAGGCTGGCTTATGATAATACCTGATCAAGAGAGAGATTTTCTCTCTGCTCTGTACTGAGTGGATTTTCTTCCCCAAGTGACAGCAGCATGAAGACAGAACTAGTCAAAGTTGCCTGCATTGGCTGTGCTTCTAGGGAAACTGACTTCAGAGCTGCTCAGCTGGGCACTCAGGTTTGCACTTGTAGCTGAGGTCTGCAGTTCTGGGTTGTTTGTTGTTAAGGTTTTGCTTTGTTGTATTTTTGCCTTCTTTAGAGACAAAAAACATTCACAGATTTAAAAATCATTTTACTCAGTGTTGTTCAGAAAAGAGTTTATTCAGTGTCTACTCCACATCAGCCAGAAGTAGAGGTCCTGGTCACCCTTTTATCCTTCAGATACACTCACGCTGTCCCCCCGTCCATCCTGCGTGGACAGTCTTTTGCTGGTCCTTTCTGTGCCTGTCAGAGTGGATGAAGGGGCAGCAAAAATCAGTGAAGTGGAAGAGAATTCAGAATAAGTGAAACAAACTCAGAATAAAAACACAAAGGTGAAGGCAGGAGGGTAGAGGTAGGGAATGCACTGAGAATGTCCAACTGCAGCCAAAGAAGAGAAGAGAAGAGGAAAGGAGAGAGGCAATATTATAAAAGATATGATCCAGAGAGTTTTTAAACACAAGTAAAAGAAATGCGCTCGAAGTAGTTGAAGGAACAAAGAGGATTTATTGAAAAGACACAGATGACTGTCTCAGAAGCCCACGGTAGGATGTACAGTGGCTGGGCAGGGCATGGTTTGGCATCGTCAACTTCAGGTGCTAGGACGGCTCTAGAATCTGTAGCCAGACTTACTCCACCTCCTGATTCAAGCGTCTGTCTCTGGATGTGTCTGTGTGCATCCCTCTGTCTCTCTGCGCCTTGAGGGTGCAGCGGTGTGTGTGCTACCTCCACGTCTCCGCACTTCGCGCTGTTTCTGTCACTATTCTTCCCCTCCCTCTTCTGTTCTGTCGTGTTTTCCTTGCAAGACACTGAAGATGGCTGAATCAACATGGCGATGCCCGCCCTAAAAATTAAATCACTCCCAGGTTAAGCTCTCTGCTGTGGTTATTTTCAACTAGATTGGCCTAGCAGTCTCATCTTTGGTCGGATCAGCAACAGACAGGGGAAGGGTGTGTGCCATCCTCACAGGACTTCAGAGGCAATCCTGCTTTTCAGTGGGGAGGGAATGCCTTGCAGAGGTGATGGTTGTGGGCAGGACAGAAACACACCAGGAGAGGGCCCTGGTGCTGTGACTGGACTCGGGGACGCAGTGTGACCTGTGTGAACAATCAAGCCCTTGATTTAACTCTGGATCATGCAGCTCCCTCCTGACTGCTTTGTGGGATTGTGCGGCACTGCGTCTGTGACAAAGGAGATTTCCCCAAAGGGACAATTATAGTCAGCAGTGGCAGATAAATTATGATCTTTTCTACTTGCAAACTCTCCGATACATTCCTTATTCCTTCCCCGAAGCCCAGGAGACAGGACAAAGAACACGCCCACCTGCCCAGAGCACTTGCGTTTTGCGTCTGCATTGAGCCCACCACAGCTCCGAGGGGCTCTGGGTTGTGCCCAGTGAGGACCCACCAGGCTCCCGCCTTCACCTCCCCACACCTGCTCCCACCAAGGGCTGGGGTGTGATTGTTTCTCAAAGCTGGTGGGCATTTTCTCCGGCAGTTGGCTCCTCCATGTGTGTGGAGCAAATATTTTTAAAATGATATTTGACAGGAGGGAAGCCAGAGGTTTCACCGCAGTCTCATGCCCTGCCTGTCAGTTCAGCTCATGCCCTGCAGCAGGCAGCCCTGCCCACCCCACGCCTCCGCTGTGTGTGGAGTGAGGTGTTTTGCTAAATCCAAATGAGGGAGGAGGGACATCTAGGCATGCCTGTTTCTCAAACCGAGCACCTCCAATTCCCACTTTTGATGCAGAAGCTCCTTCCTTAGGGACATGTGCCCTCCAACTTCACTTTTAAATCTGTCATCACTCAGTCCAGTGGCCCATTTGCCCCTGCGGGCCTCTCTTCTCGCTGATACTGAGTCTCATTACTCAGCTGCTGAAGAAATGCCTTACCAGGCATTTCCTGGTCCTCGTTATGGCCCTAGACACCTGCCTTCCCTTGGTCAAGACCCGCCCCCTCCCCATCACCAGCTGTCTTTATTCCAGCCTCTGGGGCCAGGGAAATGGCTGAGTTGCAAAGGAATTATCTCTAGGATAAAGAGGTGGGGTCTTTCTGCATGTTTCCCATTCTGTTAATATTTTACTTAAACCCAGAAAACCCAGAAAATGAAAATACCATCCATACAGTATTTCGCCTAATTCAGCCACTTGTTAGATACTTTTTTCTAGAATCACGTCACCTTCAAATTCTAAAGAATTTCAAAAAGAGACTCAGCATCATTTCCATGTGTGGCAAAGCAGTTTCCTTTCGCCATGAGAAAACCTAAAAGGAAATCCAAGGGCCAGGGATATAGCTCAGGGCCAGGAATATAGCTCAGTGGCATAAGTGCCTGCCTGACAAGCACAAGGTCCTGAGTTTGATTCCCAGTACCTAAAAGAAAAAAAAAAAAAAAAAGGTTAGAAATCCAACACACGGGAGCTGTTTTATGATTAGACCTCAGTGCAGAGGTGAAGTGGGGAAGTTCTGAGCCCGGAGCCTCCAGGATCCTGGTGATAGGAAGGGATTGTGGAAAGCTAATGGGCAAGGAAGTCACATAGAGACCACACTGAGGCATCTCGCTGTAACCAGGAGACCTTCCCGAGTGTGGCTTCCACGAGACTTCATGGTTTGTCTGTGCACGCCAAGGCCTTCTCTGGCCTCCTTCTCTGCTGAGTCCAGCCAGGAGCAACCTGAATTGTGAATCATGATGCTTATTGCTGGAAGAGTCTCCAACCACCCTAATCCCTGCAATTCACACCTAAAGCAACTGGGGCTCAGAGAAGTCGAGGGTCTTGCTAGAGGTCTCGCAGCCCCTCGGCGCTCTGTCTAACTGGCAGCTGAAGTGGAGGTCTCTCACCCCCAGCTTCCCAGGGTACAAGTGAGCGCCTTTTACACTTAAGAAGCAGCAGGGAATAAATTGAGTTCTAATTCCCAAGGGGCCAGGCTGTTCACACTATCCCCTGTTCCTGCCAAGTGTGAGAACAACACTTTCGTAAATCCCGGTCTCAGAGTCTGAGTTTAAACTCAAGGGGAGGACAGTGCCCCCACTCGGAATTCCAGGACAGAGGCTGTGAGGTTTTGTGAGGTTTTATGAAGTCTCCTGGGTGCTCCCAGCCAGCTTACCTGGAGGAAGAAGGAGCAGTTCAAATCCAGTGCACCCACATTATTCCAAGTCTCATCAGCCCAGATGTGTACAGCTCTGTGCCCAACCAAACCAGTGATACTGAATGTGAAGTCCCAACCAGTCTGTAAACTGCCAGGCTTCACCCAAGATCTCAGTGCTCCTGGGAATGTATTGACCTGAGCATTAGTAGAAGAAAAGGTGGATGGATACTAGGAAGAAATGATGATACAGCACATTTTCAAGGAACATATAACTCAATTCAGGCCTCTAAACACGGCTATTGAATCAGGGACCAACCGGCTCCCTGGCCACACCTCTGGCCCCCACACAATGCCCGGCTGTGTGACCGTGTAGGTTGTGAGCATAAATGAGAGGCTGGTCTCCTCGACAGAAGCCCTGAGCACACCCAGCACACATTCTTCTCACAGTCATCCCAGCCCCTCCCCAGCCAGCTGCCCTTTCTGCAAAGGCTGCAGTCACCCAGCCCCTTTGGATGTTGGATGCAGAGTGAACACAGAGAGGCCTTCGTTCAGTGGAATGCAGTTCTGCAGAGTTCAGGGAGGCTGCACCAGGAGCCAGGAAACCTGCTAAAGTGTGCTTCCCCTGCTCTTCCTCTCAACTGCAGCACTCCCAGGCCTGGTCTGACTTCACCACCACCATCTTTCCACACTGTTCCAGAGGCCTGGGATAGCACCTGGGTTGTGATTCAACTTCAGGGCCCAGCATGCCCTTGTTTTTCTGTCCCAGTCTAGAGACTAGCATATGCTATCTGCCCAATGCTTTGTAGGAATTTTTCCGTGTGTGTGAATGTGTAAGGTCAATCTACAGTGTATATGAATGAACAAGGAGTGAACAGATGAATCAATGAATTCAATGAAAGAAAGAATATCATAAAAAATTGGACCAACTCACAGCTAACATGCCTTCCCTCCTGCTTGCTTTAAGACTGTGAGTAAAGCAACAGAAGAAAGAAGACCAAATCAGCAGAAGGCCAGCACACTGAGGGCAGAGGCTGCTGCCCTGAGAAAGGTGGACAGAAAGGAGAGTGGAGGGACAGGTCTCACAGCGTCTGCTGGCCTGTGTCACCTACAGATGCTGCATGGTGCCCCATGAGGACAGCAAGACTCTGACAATGAGCTAAGGATCCTCATCTCTTGCTGGCTGCCCCGGAGTTTAACGGTTTAGGTTGAAACCTGAATTGTTGCTGTTGTGGACCAGATTCCATGCTGTGTGCACTTGCCAAAAGATTTAGCTTTGGGCCTGCACTGGGACTTTCCTCGTGTCTCAGCTTCTCAATGCATCTGAAGTCCAGGGACCTCTCTCATCACACCTAATGTGCCATCTTCCCCTGACAGCCCTACAGCTGGGAGCCTTCAGTTTCCGCTCTTCTGTGGTCTCTTTGGCCCAAGCTCTACCAGGAAGTTGTGGGCCCCGTGACTAAAGTCCGAGAGGTGGAGGCCTTCTGTGGATCTCCTGGCTTCTGTTCAGAGCCATCAAATCCTTGCCACTGCCACCCTGGATATTCACATTTTGGATAGTGTCAGGTAAAAACTCGCTCACTAAATTTCAGCTCATTAACTTCATACCCATTTCAACATCTTGACAAAAGCATGGAATCATTCTAAAGGACAAGGACGGTTGTGTCAGCTATTTCTCACCTTGTATTCTAGAACTCATATTTCTGGTTTGTTTTAGAAGCTGGTCAATGAACACAAATTCTACAGAAAGAAAATGCAAGCTACATAATTCATTAAATTTATGGGCTTTCTGCACAGCACTCAGGAAAGTGTCGATATGCAGAGCCAATGATCTCCACTGTAATTAAAGACCTGAGTGGTGACTGGAGGCTGGGGATCTCTGCCCTCCAACTCTTTCTCAGCTACTTCTAACCACAGTGTCACTGTTACCCTCAAATGTCACTGTCACCACAGATGTGGCAGGGAGGAGGTGGAGGAGGATAGCATGGGAAACTCCAAAGGGCCCCCACATTCTCAGAAGGTAGGTGATCTCAGGGCTGACTTTGTTCTGGAAGCAATGTCTGTTTTTCTTTGATGGGTTTAATTGTTCTTTGAGTAATTCAAGTAGTCATACATAGCTTCTAGAAATGGTAGAGCCAAAGCATTCGGGATGAGGAGCTCCTGATTTTGCCTAGTCCTTGACTTTTCTCCCTGGGCACTGTGCTATGAAGAAGCATCAGTCATTTCTATGCAAGTGCTGAACACAAATTTCATTGAACACTGGGGCACCCTGAGGCATCTCAGTGCTGCTGCAAAAAGGAGTGCATCTGTCTTTGGAAAAACATACATACAAGGAAGTACTCACAGATTAACTACGTCAGTGCATCAGAAAGATTAGAAATGTTGCAGTGTACCTTAGCATGAAGATATTGATACTTATGTACATACCTAGGTAGCAACTTACTGTGGATTGAATAACATTCAGCAGATAAAGTTAACAAACTAGAGTTATACTCTCCTAAACTGATAAGTCTTGAAAATAGTGGTGTAATGGTAAGTGAAAGAAACATGCAATTTTTAACACAAGCTAATACCACCAATATTGAAACTCGTGACATAAAAATGTACTACAATGTGAAAATATAGACCAAAAGATATCATCAAATTTAGGAAAGGCAAAGATCTGACAGGTTTTCAAAACAATAATTCTGTCTCCAAGCCATTTTATTTCCCTAAAAATATCTGAAGTAAAGTGGAAAATATAATATTTGCTGAGTTACAGTGTCAAATCCGTGGGTCTTTTTGACATTATTTTCCATACTTCTCTTCATTAATTTTTCATATAATCGAGGTGAAAAATTTTCCAAAGGGATCTAGTTGACCTTTAGCTGGCCCTTTGGAATAAACTAGAAAGGGAGGCCAACCTGCAAGAAAGTGAATCAATTCTCATTTTTAAGTTCTCATCACAGAGGCCTAAAGATCAGAGGAATAGAGAGAAGGTTGTGGGAAAGGACAAGTTCCATACCCTGAACGTGCTTGTTCTGTGGCAATTCATAAAGATTAGAAGCACAGTAAATTCTGCGTTAATTTCAACTACTTTTTCAGTGCCTTTAATGCTTCATATAAAATGCTTTCCATGGTAGTAGTGTCTATTTTGTTCAGTTTTTACCATATGTATTTAAATTATATAAAACGTCATATACAATTGTGTACAAATATGTGAATAGATAGATAGATGAGAGATGATAGATAGATGATATTAGATGATAGATAGATTATAGATAGGTGATAGGATAGAATGATAGATAGATAGATAGATGAGTAAATGTTGATTAATTGTGACAACTTGAGAAGTTCAGCTAAGAGAAGTTCAACTAAATTGGCTAAGCAATTCTACACCCTAAGGTGTAGAAGACCCACCCCGGGCAGTTCAACACCTGGCTGGTATAAAGAGGAAATGAGGAAGGTCAGATCTGCGGCTGTACTTTGGAGGAGCTCCAGTCTTTGTCTTTAACTTGGACCGTCATCTCCTGGCTTCCAGTGCAGGTTCTTTGGCTTCCATTGCTGGACTCTTCAGCCTTCTGATGAAGAATCTTCTGACGCAGAATCTTCAGCTTCTGATGAAGACTCTTCAGCTGCCGGTGAGGACTCATCAGCTTTCCATTACAGACGCGTAGGTCTCCTGATACAGACTTGCAGCAACACTGGCCTGTGCTCCACACCTCGGACTGAAGCCTTTGGTCTCTGGTGTGCAGGCACCTTCTTCACTATTCCTCGTCCAACTCCGTGGGTGACCATTGCAAGCCAATTTTATAACTTCTTATACATTTGTGTATCGTGTGCTGTATCTGTTTCTCTAGTAAAACCCTGACTGATACAGATAGATAGACAGACAGAGAAACCATTATACTGTGGACAAGAAAAGTAACAAATATATCATCTCTGAAGTGAAGGCCAACAGGATATCACAGCCTCACCAGGGCCTGGAATCAAGATACCTCTGGAGAACAACAACTTGGCAAAGAGAGAAGGAAGGCAAACTCTGGGGATCGAGAAAGAGGCAACAAGAAAATCAGAAATCACAGAGAAATGGAAAAACTGGCAACAATTCTGAGAAAAGACTGTAGCAGACTGGAAAGCTGCCCCAGCTCCCCAAAAAAGAACCTGTCTTTGCCATTACAAAGTAGGTCCAGAGAGTATAGACAGCCCAAGGGAGCAACAGTGGGCTAGGCCAACAGGGTGAGTCCAAGGAGAGCTCACAGATGCTGGAAACTGTGACTGCAGTGTGGGATTTTACTCTGAAAGTGGCTCACTCCACATGGCAGGATGGAGTCAGAGAAGAAATCCACTGCAGCGCTCACCATATCTGAGATCATGTTGGGAAGGAGTTAATTGTTTAAGACTGAGCTACCCCAGGAATCAGGAGTCATAGGACACCCACACTTCAGGGTTCCTTGGGTCATCCGACCATGGTGACTCATTGAAAAATGGCCATAAGAGTCAGGGAGCGGAGGTGGGCTAGTCAAAGACACCCTGGAAAGTTTAGGCAGGGGTGAGCTCCAAGGTATAGCGGATTGACAACTGAACTGAATAATAAAATAATAAATAATAAAAACTTATAACCCCCAGCTGAACTGAGTAAGCAAGGGGCTGGGTGTAAGAGGCCCACCTGGGGACTGTTGCCCGAAGCAGCAGAACTGGAGAAGAGAGGCTGTTGGGAGCTGAGAAGGGCTGTTGGATGCTGGTGGAAGCTGTAAGGAGCTGTTGCTTGTTTTAGAGGAGCTCGTCATGCTGGCTTTCCTGATGAACTTGGTTGTTTTTATCCTCCGAGGAGCTCAGGACCTTGTTGGCACTGAACATAGCTTCTGAGAAAAGACTGTCACAGTCTGGAAAGCTTCCCCAGCTCCCAGGAAAAGAACCTGAAATCACTTTGGGGGAGCTCTGGTCCTCATTTTGAACATCGCTTCCTGGCTCCAGAGGGCAAGACGGTGCACTGCCAGCCTCCTGGAGAAGCTTGCTGTGCTGGCTTCCCTGATGGGAACTCAGCTTTCCTCATCTTCGGAGGAGCTCGGGACCTCACAGTTGCTGAGGATGGCTGCGGTACCTTTCAGGGAGCTCTGGTTCTTACTTTGCATGTTGCTTCCTAGCTTCAGTGCAGATCCCTCAGCCTACTGGCACAGATCCTTCACCCTGCTGGCACAGCCTTCCTAGATTCTACCACTAACCTTTGGGCCTTCCCAGTGCAGTTCCGTGAAACAGGCCTGCATGAGATATTGATATGGGCTCTATGCCTCGAGCTGGACTCTTGGGTGGCATTGTTATGAGCTCTAGGTCTTCAGCTGGACTCATGCAGGACATTTCCGTGGCCCTGAGCTAGATTCCTTGGTCTTAGTGTGTGGACAGATTTCCTGTACTCTTCTGTATATCATTCTTTGAGTGACTATTATAAATAATCTCATAAAATATGTGTCCTGTATTATATTGTCTCCCTTGCAAAAAAAAAAAAAAACAAAAACCAAAAAATCCCAAACCAAAACAACAGGACACCACAGTCCCATGCAAAGTGGTAGAAAACCAATCTGGTCAGATGTTACTTTTACCTAATCTTATAAACTTTCTTTTGTTCTTTAATCAGATGCTTCACCTTAGTTTTCTCTCCTTTTCATCTTTTCTTTCTTTTTCAAACTTTGCTGTTTTCATTTTTATCTTCTCCCATCCCTTCCATTTTTAGTATTATTACTGTCGGCTGCTTTCTCATATCTGAGACACAATACCCAATGCTCACACGTTAAAGGAGGAAAGGTTTATTTTGGCTCATGGTTTGTAGAGGTTTCAGTGCACAGTTGGCTGGATGCAAGACTGAGCAGCATGACAGAAGAGAAACAGTCCATAGCAGGCAGAAAGCAGAGGGCCCTCAAGGGCGGAGGAGGGATATGTACCCTACACGTCAGGCCCACGGTGACCCACCTCCTCCCACCAGGCTTCACCGCCCAGCATTGCACCCAACCACAAGCTCATCATCAGTTCACTAACCCAGTACCACACACCCATGATCCAGTCACCTCCCCAAAGCCCCATCTGTGAGCACAGGAGACTATTATTTCTGAACTCATTTCTATTATTAATTGTGGGCTGTTATAGTTGTTGCATTTAGTAGATATTTACTGTATGTCAATGTTTCCTTTGTCTTTGTATTTATATTATTTTTATAGATATCTTCTTTATTAAGGGTGGCATAGTAGTAATTTTTTATTGGTTCTTCCAATATGTTATTATCCTCTTGGTCTTTGATTCTACTATTATTGCTGATTTTATTGCTCTACTATTAATGCCCTGTTATCACTGACAGTTGTAGCATAGCTGTTGCTTTTAAAGGTTGTCTTAGTGTCATCAGCATTACTGTGATTCATTTTCTCCTCTCTGTGGTGTTTGAGATCAAGCTGCCAGAACAGGTTTGGACACTAAGAAGACCTTCAAATATCACAAAGAGTAGGCTAGAGAGGGCATAAACACCAAATGATAACCAAACATGAGGACAGATTACAGGAAACAGATTCTAACTAAAGAGATCTCCATAGTAGAGACAAAGTGTCTCCACTCTAACTGATCTTCAACCTGCAGGCAGAAACAATAGAAGTATGAGAGAGCAAGGCAATAAAATGCCCCTAAAAACTCTTGGCTCTGCCAAAATTGACCTCATAGGCACTGCAGTAGAGGAAATTATAGGCAGAGAACTCAAAAAGTGGTAAAAATGCTGAAGAGCTCAAAGAAAAACCACATAAACAAATCCATGCAATCTTATTGATCTTAAATTGAATTTTATTAAATGGATAAAAGACTTTACAATAAAATATTCAATGAGAAGGAAATAAATAATAAATTGAGTGAGACAAAATTATGCAAGAAACAAATGACCAGTTTAGTAAAGACTTACAAATTATGAAAAGAAAGCAAGGAGAAAGGCAAGATGTGAAAAATTCCGTACAAAGCAAGGGTAGCAGATTTGTGGGGACAGGGTATCAGAAATTGAAGACAAGGTGGATGTAGTAGAACGTGAACTCAATGATACCCTAAAAATGATGTGACATTGTGCACACTGGGTCCAACAACTGCTAAAGAACAAAAAATAAATCAACATCAGAATTATAAAAACATAGGAAAAATTAGAAAATAACTCAAAAGGTATAAAGAACTTCATTCAGTAAACTTTCCAAAGTTAGGGAAAGAATTCTTTATTTAAGTACAAGAAGCATATAGAATCCCAGATACCCATTACTAGAAAAGAATGTCTCTATGTCACAGCGTGAAAAGAATTCCACAAATTCAGTAAAGAGAAAACATATTAAAAGCTATTAGAGAAACACAGCAAGTTACTTATAAAGGCAAATCAATTGGAGAAAGAGATACAGTGGATTTCTTAGCACAAAATTAAATGCCAGGAGAGCGGGGGGCTCAAACCCTAAAAATCTAACTTAATTAATTAATTAATTAGTTAAATGTTGTTGACCCAGAGTTGTATATCCTGTAAAATCAGCCTTCAAAATTGATGGGTTGATGTTCCATGGCAAACCATGAAGAACTACATGACCGCTAAACCAACATTGAAGAAAACACTCACGAGAATCTTAGAAAAGACAGGGAAGCCACCAGAACCAAAGCATCCAAAGAAAATTACACATTTAACCGGAAAAGTAATCAAGCAATAGAAAAAAGAAACAAAGGAATCAGCACCAAAAGAATAATGCAATGACAGGACTCAGTGAACACCTTACAATAATAGCTTTTAATGTCAGTGGTCTCAACTTCCCAATCAGAACCCACAGACTACTCGATTAGCTCAGAAAACAAAATGCAGACACCAGGCATGGTGGAGCACGCCATGGTGGAGCATGCCTGGTGGAGCCTCCCAGCACTTGGGAGGCTGAGGAGTAGGATCATTGCAAGTTCAAGACCAGCCTGGGCTACAAAGTGAGCTCAAGTCCAACCTGAACTGTATAGTAAGACCCTGTCTCAAAAAGAAAAAAAGATGCAATCATATGTTGCCTACAGCAGAGACATTTCATTCTAAAGTAAGTTCATAGACTAAAAGTTAAAAGAGGAAAAGTGATGCTTCCTGCAAATGAAGCCTTAAAGGAAGCAGAAGCAGATTCCTCATTTTCCAACTCAACGTAGATTAAATAAAAAATGATCAGAAGAGACAAAGATGACCACTACATGTATGTAAAAAGAACAACTCAATAGGGAGACATAATAACTGCAAATACCTGTGCACTGAATGTTGGTGAATTCAACTCCAGAAAACAGAAAATACTAAACAGAAAAGGACAGAGAGACACCAATACAATAATAGCAGGAGACAGAACTTCCACACCTCACTCTCACAATTAGACAAGTTAATCGAAGAGAAAAAGAGCAAAGAAATATTAGTTAACCTCATCACTGAACAAATGGACTTAATGACATTTTTTCCAAAATATCTTAGGACACAAACCATGCTTAAATACAAAGGAATTGAATTAGCCCCCTGCATACTATCAGATCATAGTGCAATGAATCAAGAAATCAACAGGAAAAGAAATCATAGAAACTCCACAAATAGAAATTAAGTAATACATTTTTGAATAACCAGTGAATCACAGAAGAAATAAGAGAAGAAATAAAATATTTCCTATAATCACATGACAATGGAAGTAGACTGTGCAAGTCCTCTGGGACACAATGAAAGCAGTCCTAGGAGGGGAGAGTACAGCTGCGAATGGACACATGAAACACTGACCACCCCATCTCCAGCTGATGCTACAACCTGGTGGGAACTTCTGTGGGAGCCTGGAAGTGGGCATCCTGCCCCTGGCCTCTGGGTTCTCTGCAGCACAGAGCAACAGTGTTGACACCAAGAGAATGACCTGATTGAAGAAGAGACCAACACCCAGGAGGAGAGTCTCACTTTGGGACCGAAGTCATTTCCTTCCAGGGAGACTGGGTGAGAGACAGCCTTGGGAGATAAGCTTGCAGAGGGGGAAAGCTAAGCAGGGATCCCCTGGGATGCCCTGGGAGGCTGGGCTCAGAACAGGAAGATCATGAGGCATGTTTTGCGGTAGACCAGGATCCATGGCAGTAACCATCAAAGGGTGCAGTCCCGAAGAAGCAGGCATTGAACCTAGTGGTAAGTTTGAGCTCTGGCACTACTGTCAACACAAAACAGAAGTCAACGCTCTGAATTACCATAGGTAAACATAAGCGGGAAGGCTAACAGTCTTTACTAAAATCAGACTCCTCTTTGTTTTGGTGAAGGGCTGCTTATGAATGGATCCTAGGGGTTGTCAATGTCCAGTAGACATTTGATGGTATTTTTGTCACTCAATTTACTACCATAGACAAAGTAACATAGTGGTGGCTGGCAATTGGATTGCCAGTGGCCATAAACAATGTTATGGCTCACTCCTGAAGAACAGGGCACTGGCCAAACAATTTGAAAACCTGAGCAAAAAAAAAAACCAATAGAAATACGAAAAGGCAAGGCAACAAAATGCCTCCCAAAACTCCTGTCTACTCCAAAATTGTTACAGGGAACCAAGATGGGGAGAAAATCATAAGCTCTGTAGTAAATAGGTCTGAAAGGATACCAGTGGAAGAACAGTTGTACAAGGTGCTTAATCAATTTAAGATAGAACAAATTACATAATAATCATAATGAAATAAGTGATAGGTGAGCCTAGAGAAGACCCCAATGAACAGCTAGTGGAGCTAAAGAGAGAGATGGAAAACATGAGGCCCAGCGTGAGAAAGAATGGGAGCCCTTAAGAAAGTTCCAAGCAGAAATCCAGAAGATGAAAAAAATAATTGAAAGTATGGATAGCAGAAGCAAAGGGTTAGGGTTTCAAGCCAAAGCTGATTAAAAGAGACAAAGTGGGACATTACATATTGGTTACTGGAACTATTTAACAGGAAGATATAACAATTACAAACATATATGCACCAAACCACGGTGAACCAAATGTCATAAAATAAACTCTAATGGACATGGAAGATAAGGTAAATATCAGTACAATTATAGTGGGGGATCTTAGTACCCCACTATTACAAATAAACTGATAAATTAAACAAAAAACCAACTTGGAAAAATTAGAGTAGAACCAAACATTTGAGCAAAGGGACTAGATAGATAGATAGATAGATAGATAGATAGATAGATAGATAGATAGATGACAGATAGATACAGCATTCCACCCAGTGACAACAGAATTCACATCCCTTTCAGTGCATGTGGTACTTTCCTGAAAAGAGACCACATATAAGTTAATAAAACATGCCTAAGTAAATGCAAAGGAATTGAAACTTTACCATGCATACTATCAGATCACAAGCCAATGAAACTGGATATCAACAGCAACAGAAACAATGCAAACATGTGGAAATTAAACAACACACTTTGAATAATATATGGGTCACAGAGGAAATTAAGGAAGAAATAAGACAGTTCCTAAGACATACCAGAACTTATCAGACATAATGAAAGCTGTCCTATGGGGAAAATTTATAGTGGTGAATGTCCACTTCAGAAAAATAGAAAGAACCCAAATAAATAACATAAAGATCCATCTCAAGGTCTTAGAAAAACAAGAACAATCCAAAACCACAGCTCGGTCAAAGAAGGAAATTATAAAGATCAAAGCACAAATTAACGAAGTAAAGACTAAAGAAGCAATACAAAGATTAATGAATCAAAGAGCTGGTTCTTTGAAAGAATTAAAAATAACAGACAAACAATTAACCAATCTTACTGAGAAAGAAAAGAAAAGACACAGTTCAATGCAATTAGAAATGAAAACAGTGAAATCACAAGGGACACTGCCCAATCCAGAAAATGCTTAGCAACTACTTCACAAAAATATATGTCAAACAACTGGACAATTCAGAAGAAATGGAGAAATTCCTAGATAATATGAATTGCCAAAAGTAAGCCAGAAGACTTAATAATATTGAACAGTACAATAGCAGGCAATGAGATTAAAGCAGTAATAACAACACTAGCAGCTAAGAAAAGTGAGGACATGATGGATTCACAGCTGAATTCTACAAGAACTTCAGGGGAGATAAAAGATCAATATTCCTGAAACTTTTAGTGAAACTGAAAAAGGAGTACTGTGAAAATCATTCTCAGAATTTAACATTATCCTGTTCTCAAAACCAGACAAAGACTGAACCATAAAAATAGAACTAGAGGTCAATTTCTCTAATGAACATGAAAAATCTCTAATAAGATAATCACAGAGTACAATGAGTTATCAATAAGATCATTCATAATTATCAAGTCATATTTATCCCAGGGATGTAAGGATGGTTCAACATATGCAAATCAATCAGTGTAAGTCATCACATAAACAGAAGCAAAACAAAAATCATATGATATTCTCAATAAATACAGAAAAAGCCTTTGACAAAATCCAGCAATGATTCATGATTAAAATCCCTGCAGAAAATAAGTATAAAAGGACCTTATCTCAACATGATAACAGCCATTTATGATCAACCTACTACCAACATGATATTAAATGAAGAAAAGCTGAACTCCTTCCTTCTAAAATCAGGAATAAGACAAGGATGTTCATTATCACCACTCCTGTTCAACACAGTCCTTGAAACATTAGCCAGAACAATCAGGCAAGAAAAGGAAATAAACGAAGTATGTATAGGAATGGATGAAATCAAAATATCATTATTTGCAGATGACATGATCTTTTACTTACAAGACTCAAAAATCTCCACCAAAAGATTCCTAGAACTGATAACCAAATGCAGCAATGTAGCAGGATATAAAATAAATACACAAAGATTAATAGTACTTCTATACATTAATAGTGGAATTACAGAAAAAGAAATTAAGAAAACAAGTAAATGGAGAGATATCCTGTGCTCATAGGCTGAAAAAATTACTATTGTTTAAAACCACCCATACTACCCAAAGTAATCTATAAATATAATGAAAACCCTATCAAAAATCTAAGACATCTTTATAGAAATAGTTTAAAAACACCCTCTAAAATTTGTATGTGTTATGGTTTGTGTGTGGATGTCCCCCTAAAGCCTCATGCAGTCATGGGGCGGGCTTCTAGAGTTTATGATTGATCCATGGTCCACTGTTGGAATTATGAATGTAAGTGCTACACCCGCCCTGGGGCAGGTAGTTTGCACACAGTGTAAGAGAGGGAAAGAGGCTGCTGGCTGCTGCTCCTCCCTTTTGCTCTTGTTGCTTTTGCTATTTTCAACTGCAATGAACTTTTGCCCTCTGCCATGTCCCACTCTGCTTTGGAGCCAGCCAAGTATGGACTGAAACCTCCACAAACTGTGAGCTAAATAAACCTTTCCTTCCTTAACTTTGGGTGTCAGGTATTTTGTCCCAGCAATGAAAGAAAAGTAACCTCTTGGTTACTTTGTATGGAACTACAGGAGACGCCACATAGTCAAAGTAATGTTGAGAATGAAAAAATCAATTGGAATCATCACAGTTCCTGATTTCAAATAATCTTACAAAACTATAGTGGTCAGATCAGTAAGGTACAGACATAAAAACAGACACATGGACCAGTGGAACAGAACAGAGAACCAGTAATAAAGCTGCGTGTATCAGGCACCTGGTGTTTGACAAGAGCGCCGAGAAGGCACAATGGAGAAAGAACAGTCACTTCAACATGTGTTTGAGACATTTCGATTTCCACCTGCAAGAAAATGAAATTGGACTTTGCCTTAGACGAGACACAAAAATCAACTGAAAATGAACTGAAGACCCAAGTGCAAGACCTGAAACCATTAAATCTAGAAGGAAATATGTGAGGGAAAGCTCGGGGACTTCAGCAACGCGATGAATTTTATAGACGTTACAAGTGAATTCTTCTTAGTCTTTGTCTTTCACAGGCTTCTTCCCCATCAGATCCATTCCCACACAATTTTCAAACCTTCGCCCAGCACCGTGATGTGGAGAGTTCACAAGGACGTCACAGCGCTAAGTAGGAAAAGCCAAGCTTGCCTCTCACCTCAGGTCACATTTCAGGGGTGGCGTTGGGCTTGGATGGTAAACAGATGGACAGTTCTACGTAAAAACAGGAATTGCTTTTTCCTTATGGAAAGATTCCTCTGGGTTTCTCTGCAAGTTTCCCTGGACTATACAGATCTGAATAGATACCCGTGTAACAGATAACCCCAAAACCTACTCATCGAAAACAGCAGACATGCCCGGTTGTGTGGTGCCTGTGGATCAGGAGTTACAGAGCAGCTCAGCTGAGGGTTTCAGTCCCGGGAATTCTCATGAAGTCTCTGTCACAGGGAGGGGCAGGGCCACAGTCCTCTGAAGACGGATGCAGGGAGGGAGATCTGCTTCTGGGTTCACACTCCGGCGTCGCCTGAGGCCTCTCCGTAGTTCTGTTTTCCCCAGAATGAGTGACCCAGAAATGAAGAAGACCAAGCAGGAAACCAGTGCCTTTCGTGACCAAAACTCAAAGTGAAAGAACATCATTTCTATATTCTCTTGACCACAGAGAGTGGCCCTGGCACAGAACGAATACCAGAAAAGAGGGATTGTGGGGTGAAACTGAGGCCAGATGCCACAGAGGCCTATGGGTAGTCGTGGTGATGGTGAGGAGTCAGCTCTCCTCATCGGAAGCAAAGACTCAGCCACACTGAGTCTGAGCCGAGGAGCACGTCGCGCTTCTTTTCCTCCTGTGGCATTTCACTGTCACTCCTGCAGGTCCTCCCATCCTACCATGGAGAAATGTTATTTATTTTTTAATGCTGGCCTGATGTGAGTCAAAATAAGGCTCTCCCATACCCCACGGGCACACGGAGAGGCTGGTGTTTGCCAAAGAATCTCTCTCTGTAGTAGCAAAACATTAAGGAAATGTTACAGGCAGCACGATCAGCAGTTCTAAAGCTCGGATTTACAGTTTCCCGTGACGGTTCTCCAGCCCCAAGGGAGACAAGGCGGTGGGGCCACCTTCCTTCCTCGCCGCTCCCGCTGCAGAGGGAAAATGCCGCCACACGTGTTCTGCTCACCTCTGGACTCGAGGTCACCGTCACTCCTCAGACACCCGTCCAGGGGTGACCTGAGTCGTGGACAATCAGCTAATGTCAGCATGAAAGAATTTCAGCTTCTTACTAATGCTTACCAGGTGCTTTGCTCACCATGGACTCAGATGGAGCAGCCCACACTCGCTGGCTTCCCTCCGGCTCCCCCTCAGTGTCGATGTGTGGAGACAGAGGAGGCGCCGTCTGCGAAGGGGGCCGAATGGCCCGGGAGCGGGGGTCAGGCCCGACCCTTTCCTGTGCACTGTGTACCAGCACCAAGAGGCTTGGCCTGGACTCTGAGTACACGATACATGGAGTGGGAGAGACCAGGCCTGAACTGGGCCTCATGTTTGCGAATAGAAACCATAGGAGATTCTGCGAGCCTGGGCCTGCTGGGGATTTTCTTCGTAGACTCAGACACTGCATCAGGCTGGGTCAGGAAGTGTTGCTGCCTTGGGCTTCAGGCCAACGGACAGCTCAGAGGTGAGCAAAGGCTGCAGAGAGGCGAAGCCGGGGCACAGCAGAGAACACGCCTGAGACCCCTCTGCCCCACCGCTGCTTTAAGCACAAGGCTCCAGATCTCCCACGGCCTGCTAGGCCCACACGGCTCCCGCCCTGGCTTTCCTCACACCACAACACGCCCAGTCAGCTGTGCAGCTCTCGGGACCGTGGGGCTCAGCACAGCCATCAGCACCTGTCTTTCCATTTAGCGCAGTTTGCACCCCTTTCCCCAACCCACATCTCCTAGATAACAGTGAGGGCGCCTAGAACCAGGGTGCTCCGCAGAGCACAGTCTCATCCCCCAGGAGACACTGGTGACGTTTCTGGCTGTCAGTGGGGCAGGAGACTGCTGGCCAGGGGCACTGCTGAACACTCCACAGTGCACAGGGCAGCCCCACCACTGCCCAGAGGACAGCCCTCCCCCAAGGCACTGTGCCATGAAGTTGGGAGACCTCGATTTTCATCTTTCTTTCCTCAGAAAGCTGCTGCCCCCAAGACTCTTCTGGGACAGTGGGAGCTGCGGTTTCCTCTCGGTTGCATCATTGTCCCAGCACCGTGCCCCACAGCACGGGCTCCATCGGTGCCTGCAGATGCGGTAGGTGTAGGAGATGCGACAAGCAGGACTCTAGGGTCTAAACTTCCAGGGGAGCCCATGTGACCATTGGGACACGAGCGTGTTGCATTAGTCGCCCTGCTGTTGTTGGGACAAAACCTGACACACACAGCTGGACAGACCGGGGGGTTATTTTGGTTCACGGTTTCAGAGGTTTCAGTGCATAGCTGCTGCCCCAAGGAGAACGGTCACGGTGGAAAGGTGGGAAAGGTGTGGCGGAGAAGAGCCGCTGGCCTGGACAGCTGGAAGCGAAGAGGAAGGAGCGAACCCTGGAGGAGATGAACCCTCCAAGTCTCCCTGCAGTGAGGCCAAATCTCCTGCCACGGCTGTGATCTCACAGGAGGACCAGGCCCGTGTGCACCAGCCCTGTCATGTGACCACCAACCAGACTGCTCCTCGCGCTGCCCGGGGCCTCTCTCACGGCTGGGCAACCAGCTGTCTCTCTGTCTCTGTCTGTCTGCCTGCCTGCCTGTCTGTCTGTCTCTCTCCCCGTGGGACCTCACCTCCCTGCCCCCACAGACAAGCACAGGCCTGGATCTGGTAGCAGAGCCACAGAAGGTCGGCCTTGTTTGGCTGAGCTTAATAAACGCTGTCATTTTTCCCATGCGGGTTGTTAAAGGGAGCAGCAGCAGGAGCCAAGGATGAGTCATCAATCACAGCCATCTCAGCAGCCTCCACCGCCTCCCAGAGCAGCCCCAGGGGGCCGCGGTGCCTGGGTGTGGGTGCCCCGAGGGTTACAACCCCAGGCTCTTTCCTGCTCCTCCACAGCTATTCTTTTGTGCATGCAGCTGCAACCTGGACTATGATTCACAATTAAAGCACAGAAAGCCGGGGGCCTCCCCCACGTGTCAATCAGTTGGAAACATGTTCAGGTATGAGTAACAAATCCCAGTGAATACTGCCCTGGCTAAAACAGTTTGTCTTCTCATATCATCAGTTTCCAAGACATGATTAGTTGTCAGTTTAGCATCATTGTCTCACTGATGGCAGCAAAACTCAGGTTCACTGGGTCTTCTTGCTCTGTTCTCTCCTTTGTAATACACTTATTTTTGTCACATTTGCTGAACATGCTTACAAGATGGCTGCCACAGCCCCACCCATCACATCAGTGTTCCGGGGAAGAAAGACAATGTCAACAGGAGCATGTTCCTTTACAATGAAATGAAAACTTCTGGAATGCCCTTTAGTAGACTTCTCTTTATTTTATACTTAACCAGCATTTTGCCAAGTGGACAGCCCTCAGGTGGGAGAGGTGAAAAAAGCAGAGGAAGACAGTCTTGTTTCACCACAGCCTTGCCATTCATTTTACTTTTGGAAGTAGTTATACACTCCAGGTCCCTTTGGTATATAATTTTCATTATTTTTGCTTTTTAAAAACAGTCTGTTTCATATCAGAAGCCCTTGTGTGAGTCACTGGCTTGTGTTCAGCGTTATTTGAACTTTGTACCATGACAGAGAGAGCAGTGCTTACGTGTTTACATTTCAAGTTTTCCTATTTCTTCAAGAGAGAGAGGCCAGGTGACTCTTGGTCAGCAGCCCCGCAGTTCGCTGCCACCACCCAATCCACACTCCCCACTGCACCTTTTGTGCCTTCTTCAGAGCGGATTTTCAAAGGGTATTTCCATCCACCCCACACTCCACCTGCCCGGCTGCCTTCCCTCCCTCCTTCCTTCCCTCCCTCTTCCCTCCCTTCCTGCCTCCCTCCTTCCTTCCTTCCTGGTATTAGGAAAAGGCTGGGCCCTGTGCTGGCCGTAGGGATGGGTGCTGTGGAGAGCAAGGCTGACACTGTTCTCCCCGCTGCTTGATGGTGGCCACAGGCAAAGAAAAACCCTGGACAACATCATCCCAGAGGGTGAGGATGGACGGGCCGCGTGTGGACCGCGGGGAGCTGGGGAGAGCAGGCTGCAGTCAGGGACAGGTCTCCAGGACAGGGAGTTTACGCAGAGCCCGAGAGCCACACTCGAGCAGGACCCTGTACAAGGTGAGCCCCAGGGTCAGGATGCAGATAAGGATGGGGCAGCACACTCTCCAAGGACCAGAGGCCAGAGCCTGAGAAGAATTCACTGCAGGACAAGGCAGAAAGCAGAATTAGTAGGCAGATATTCTGAACCATCCCACCCCTCACATGCTGCTTCCCAGAGCCCCTGCACCCCAGCAGCTTCCGGGGTATGGTGGGCAATTCGAACATGAATGGATGAATGAATGGGCTCATGGATGGATGGATGAGTGCATTGGACCCAGCTGGCTCCTTTAACTGTTGCTTCCTCTGTGCCAATCCTGCCGGGAAGAAGCCTCCTAGGGTGCTCCAGGGTGCCCCTCCAGATTTGCAAACTGTTTACCTATGTCCACCCCAGAAGAGAGCTCATTAATATTTGTGGAATGAATTGGAGTTGCACACAAACTCCTTGGAACAGGACTCATATTTTAGTGTCATATCGATCTCTGCCTCCTCCACCCCCAGTTCGACATCTGGCACCCTGGGGTCTCCTGCCCTGCTGAGGGGAGGACAGAGGGAAGCAGGCTCCACCCGCCTCGCACATGCCCCAGCCCACACAGCCCCACGGGTCGGAAAGGGCAGCATTGTTTGCGCCTTGAGCCCATGTTTATTTATAGCCAGATCTCTGTTCAGACCCCTCGGAAGAACCCATTAAAATGAGCTCTGATTAATGAATATCGTACAGTGTAGCAGACACATCCCCCGCTATTTCAAATTCCCTGCCAAAACATGACAATACACTGGAAGCCAATTTGTTCTAAATAACCGAGCTACAAACTGCGATTAATGAGAGGCTATTTCTGAGGCTGTGCGCGCGCACGTCCATGCGTTCAGAAAAAATTGTACCCGCAATAGTGCATAGACACGGGCATCTACGCAGCCTCATTTAAAACCTACAAGGGGAGGGCCTTAGAGTAACCGCAGACTGACAGGAAGGGTGGACCGGCAGCCCTGGGAGACCGAGGGCACGCCCTGTTGATGCTGCTCTGCTCCTGCTGAGAAGAGCGAGGGGCAGGGCTGGGGCCAACTCTCGGCCTACCATCTCCTTTTCATCTCCTCCTCCCAGTCTCGTTAGAGGAGCCACGAGAGCTGCCCGCTCTCCAAGGATGGGGCAAGGTCGGTGAGCAACTGGCATAGGCTGCAAGGCCCAGGGATTCGGGAGCTGGGGTTGCAGTCTCAGCCCCTCCTCCACTGGCTGGGGGAGCCACACCCAGCTCTGCCTTCGGAGTCTGGGTTTCTCTTGGCAAGTTGCATAGAGATCACACAGGGCTGTCCTGGGCATCAGCTGGGGACCACAGACTGACCCCAGGATGCCCTGCTCACAGCGAAGTGCTCCCAAACCCAAGTCATGTTCTGCCCAGGCTGTGCTCCCTTCCACAGCCCCACTGGCTTCTGATGTCATCCAGGATTCCTTTAAGCTTTCCGTAGCCTGTCAATTCCCAAGTGCCACCTGGCATTCCCTGCCCAGATTGAAGGAGCACTCTACTGTTCAAAACGAGCTCCAGCCCCATAAGGACCCGGGCAGGTGACCGGCTCTGGTGCTTGCTCTCTGGCTTCACAGTGAATCCGGCTCTGCCTACTTCCTCTCCTGAGAGCAAATTTTGGTTGGAGGTGATTTTCCTCAGATGACATGGAGCACAACAACTTGGAGGGAGTATCACATAGACACATGCACTTGCTTGTATATGTGCACACACACACACACACACACACACACACACACAAGCAGAATGCAAGCAAGGGTTAGATCTGAGTGCAGTCACCCAGTCTGCGGGAAGCACAGGGAATACAAGACCGTGTTAAATGACACCATGGGGCTTTCATCTGCAAAGTCCCCAATACAGGAAATTCTATAGGAAAAGACTCCGATCTTTTAAGCAGTGAATATCAGGAGCTTAATGCCAAGGAGAGGAGGATGCAACCCGTCTAGACTGGAGAGAAAGCACAGATAGATGCAGAAGTGAGAGTTTTGAGTCCTGATCCAAATGAATCCTATACAAATATGTCTTTATGAAGTATTAGGACATCCTTGCATTCAGTAAATACAGTACGGGATGATATTGAGAAGTTATTCATTGGCTTAGACATGATATGGTTATTAGGTTACAGATGTAGACAGAAGGGCTTAAGGGTGAAATACAAGGAGAGGAGATTTGTTCTGAAATCATCCAGTGGGAGCTGGGGGACACAGCAGGGAAATGAGGGCCACAAATGACTCAGATGAGCCACACCTTAACGCCGAATTTATGCATCAGGCCCAAGGAGGTGCTGTTGCTTATCTTCTCTTTGCATTTGTTTGGAAACTTCCATAGTAAAATGAATAGAGCCAAAGGGAGTACAATAGCCTTGGCTGCCTCAGAGCAAAGAAAGAATTGGAGGCTCACATGGGGAAGTATGGAGGAGGACAGTGGGCCAAGGGACGGGCATGCACATGGGCACCCTTCCATTCCTGCCACTAGGACTTGCTTCTGGAGTGCTGTCTTTGGAGCTTAATTAATTGCATCCCTCAAATGCTTGCCCAAAGAGTCAAAGGGACGAGGCATTTATTCAGCTGCCAACCCACACAGGGCAAGAACAGCCGTTGGACACTGACTCTCCAGCACATCCGGCTCACATGTGGGTCAGCGCCCAGCTTTGTGTTTATATCCCATGGGGTCAGGGGGCTCTGAGTCAGGAGCAAGAGGTACAGGTATGGATCGAAGGTCCAGCGTTCGACCCAAGGTGAGGATGCCTACGTTGCCCCTACTCAAAGTTGCTCCGACCCAAAGGGCACTGGACATGTGGCAGGGTTGGGAGCATCCGTGATGAACAGGAGATACACAGATGCCCACAGACCTGCCCAACACAGGGATGCCCAGGAAAGAGGACAGGGTCACCTGTCATCCTATGGCTGGTGGATGCAAGGTAGAGGCTGTGTGATGAGGTCTAATACAGGCATGGACTTAGGAAAGATGAAGTGGGTAGGGCACTCCTACAAAGGGGTAGATACAAGAGAGAGGTTGTAGGGCTGGAGCACTTTGGTTTTGAGAGACAGAATCAGACTGTGGCTAAGCTAGGTGGAAAGGAAATTACAAGAGACAAGACGATCAGAGGATCAAAGGGACACTGAGGATGCCAAGATGGAAGGGATGAGGATTGCTCTGGGAGACCTTCCGCTGGGTCTCAGAAGGTCTTTGAAGAACGGACCTGCACTGGTCACTCCCTGCTGCTGGGCATTCTGAGCTACACTGACCTTCTTGTGGGAGGAGCAAACCATGGCAGGTGGGACCCCAAGCTCAGCTAGGAAAGACTGAGGAGCTCAGTCACTAGAAGGAAAACTGGGTGCTGTGACTAGAAAGCAAGGTAGAAGCTAGGCAGGGCCCAGCATTAGGGCACCCCAGGACCTTTGAATAGCATCAACTGTTAACATGAGCAGATCTGTCCTTCGTACAGTAGGAAGGAGGGAGACTCTTCCACCAGGAGCCTGCCCATGGTCATGTTTTTATTTTTTCAGTGTTCGAAGGTGTGAGATATAGGAGAAAATTTCAGAAAGCAATATAATAGAGACTATTGTTCACCACTGTGATTAAAAGAGATGTGTGCCATTATTCTACCACTATAAAGAGGCCAAGGTAGAGAGCTAAAATCCAATGTAATGATCCCCACTTCTACTTTCTCCCTGGAGGTATTTCCTCTGCTGAAATCCTTATTTATCACTGTTAAACTGACAGGATATGTACGTATCCAGTAATAACACCCACGCTGTTTTGGAATGTTTTTATTATTTCCTAAGTACAAGCATAGTCCTCTTTTGCAACATACTATTTTTTTATTATAAAGAGAAAAAAATAACAAAATAATAACCACAAAGACCAAAACAAAACAACACAAAAAAGATAAAACGATACAGGATTTCAAAACAAGATGATAGAAAATTAACTATGGCTGTTCTATTACATAGTGTTATCTTCAGATGTTACCAGATGTAAGAATGCAAGACTGATCAAACAATTAAAGGGAATACAAGTAATAGAAAGAAAATTAGAAATAATACAGAGCTTCACTGAACAAGATGGTAGGACTTCACCGATGGTGAAATTATTTATTTTCCCAATGTACAGCCTCCTGTTGTAAACTCTCCATTTACTTGTACATTCCTCTTCAGAAACTTAATTTGTCTCCACCCCTCCTTTTTGGCTACTTCAGATGATGTCTCCAAGAGCATTCTGAGCCTGTCTGTGTGAGAGCATCTCTGAAGAAAAATGCCTGGAAGTGGAATTGTGTACGCCTTGCAAATGATACGCAGTGTTCACAAATCATTCTCAGAGGAGACCGCGCCAATTGATGACACAGAGGAGTTCTGGGGGCTGGCCTCTGTCCAAAGCCTGACCGGGCCTCCCAACAGGTCCACCTCTTCTTGATCGCTGGGAGTTTTGAATACTGCCTTGAGATTCAGTGAAGGATCTTGAGTGGAGAGATGACCCTGGCTTATCTGCTTGAGTCTGAGCCCTGACCTGACGGAGAGGCAGATCAGAGCAGCAGAAAGTGATGGGATGAAGGGAGTCAGGAAGGCTGGAGATGCCGTGCTGCTGGCCTTGAAGGTGGAGGCCCAGGCCCGAGCCAAACACTGTGGGGAATGCAGTTCTGTTTATCAGGAAAGGGAGGACGGGGTGCACAGGATCCTCCAACAGGGAGCCCTCCACAACACCCTGCCTTTGGCCCAGGGAGACTGATTTCCAGTGTCTGAAGCCCAGAACTGGTAAAGAATCTGTGTTGTTTTAAGTGACTGAATCTATGGCGGTTTGTTGCTGCACAAAGGAAACTATCACTGCTTGTTACTGTCCTTGCTCTCCGCTGCAGGTCTGGCAGGAAATGCTACACTAACGTTTTATTCAGTAGTTTCCACTGTATTTTCCATGCCAAGCATTTTCTTGTCATATGTTTGTCTACATTCAGATTTCCTACCCTAGAGATCCCTTGTTAAAGTATTTTTCCTTCCCTTATAATATGCTGTAAATTATTTTCTTCTAATTCAGAACATTCCAAATATCAAACTTTGCCTCGGGTGCATGTAACAAATACTTTCTCTCAGTGTGTGAAATTGGTTTTCGTCATTTAAAAATAGGGTCAGATTTTATTGGGATCAAAGTTGATTAAGTGTCTTTCTTGAGACACCCTTTACAATCCCACCAAGACTCAGGGAATATCTGTGTATTTTCCTTTGAACACTTGCTTCTCACACTCAGGCATTTAATCCATCTGGAGTGTATTTTCGTATATGGCGTTATGCCGGGACCTAAATTTATCCTTTTCCGTACGCCCAGCCAATTGTCTCTGCACCCTTTATTAAACAGTCCGTGCACTCGGGGAGCGCAGCCGCCTTTCTCACGCACGCGCATCTCCTGCAGCCCTTGTCGTTTCTACCGAGGTTCATCCTGCGTGCTTGTTCTCACCGCCGTCTCACCCATCTTTGGCCCCTTATTCTGTTATGTGACTTTCAAAGACAGCTGTCAAGCTCTGTTAACTGCTAGGATTTGTGTGGATGGCATTAAATCTGTGCATTTGTCTGGAGAGAATTTTCCGTCGTCCGCGTGTTATTTCCTTTGCCCGTCTTCGTTTTCTGGCCCCTCGGATGCTCCCTCCTTAGTTCCAGGTCCTGGCCTCTGCCTCGCTGCTCCCCAGGGTTCAGAGCTGAAAGCGGCATAACCTTTGCACAAGCAGGAGCAGTGGAGCAGTGGCTCTAGGACTCCAGCACCCGTTCAAACTGCCTGGGCCCGCTGGAAGGAGGGGCCTTGTTGAATACAGATTGCAGGGCGGCACCCCTGGCATTCCTAATTTAGGAAGCTGAGCCTGAAAGTTCACATTCTTAACAAATGCTGCTGCTGCTGCTGCTGCTGCTAGGGCTATTCTTTGAGAAGAGCTTTCCAGTATTTCTAAGATACTCTTCTGAAAACACCTTTCATATGCTGATAAATTCCCAGGTTTTATGTTCAGCCTAGATTTCACCCACATCCCTTCAACTCCAGAATCTCACAGGCAACAGTATGGTATGATATCCCGAATGGGCAGCTGAGACTATGTCCAAAGGAACTCCTCATAGCCTCCCTCCCACCTTCCCCCATCTTCTCCAGTTCAGGGACTAGAGATCCTCTGCTTCCAGTGGTCTGGCCCACACCAGAAATCATGGCACACTCTGCCTCTCCCATTCCGTACACAAATGAACAGCGATCCTTCTGGCCCAACTTTCAAAGTGTACCCCCGTTATCACCCCCGCACCCTGAGATACTGTACGCTGGCCGCATGGTTTCCAGCAACAACTTTGCATTCACATCTTGTCTCCACCCTCAGTCCCTTTCCACTCACTGACACAGAGACTAAGTTAATATTAATATTTTTCACTCACTTTAAAAATGGTCATTGGACTGCCATCCATCCCACCAGTAATAAATACCAAAGTCCTTGCAGTAAATTGTGAGCAGGGCCCCGCCTGAGCTGCAGCTGCCTACTTCTCATGACTGCAATTCCACCATTCCCACAATGGGCAGATGTGAGCACACGCGCGCGCGCACACACACACACACACACTCTCTCTCTCTCTCAAGCTGTACTGGGGTAGCTGCTTGTTATATTTGAGCACACCAAGTGTGTATATTCACGGGCCCAGAGCTATCTGCCCCACATCCTTCTGGTATACTTTTCCAACTCACTATTTTTGGGCTCTGTTCAAATGGCATAAAATCAAGATCACTATCAGAAAGCCCTCCTTCAAGTCCTCTAGTATAAGTTAGGAATCTCTTCTCCTACATTTCCAATGTCCCTCATGCTGCTTCATTTTTCCCTTTATAGATTTATTAGCATTTGATATACCATGCATTACACTATAAGCTCCATTAAATAGGAAATTTTTTCTCAAAAGGCCACCTGACCCTTAAAAATTGCTAAGTATGTATATGTTAAATGAATTAAAGTATTAAGTATTGGGTCCATGAACATGGTACCTCTTATCATATATTTGGTTCTTCTTTACTTAAAAAAATTGTCTCTTTCTATAAAGAATGTTTCCTCTTTGTTCAATTGATTATTAACTATCTTTTATTTATTTATTTTTCGGAGGTATGAACACCACTTAAAACATGACATGGTCTAATTGTATTTTCTAGTGTTGAGGAGTTCAATAAATTTTTCATTGCTCTTATCTTTGCCTATGTTGTTTAGTTTTTTATTATTTCTTACTATTTTTTGTTATTCTTTTGGATTGTTATATAGTCTGTTATACAATCTGCAACTAATGACAACTGACAGAACTCAATCTTCCTTCTCAACCCTTTCATTTTTATTTCTTTCCTCCTCTTTTCCCTTGTCTTTCTACATTGGCTGAGTATCCAGGGTAATAATATGATAATCAGCCTCCGTGGTTTGCCTCTGAACTTACTATGGGAATTAAATCTCAAGGTCACTGATCAACTTGGTCACATATTAGAGTCATTTGGGGGACTCAGAAAGACCCTGATGTCAGGGTCCAATCCACATAGACTTTTCCTCAAGAGATCAAAGTGCAACTGGACACAGTGCAGCTTCTTATTTACAGCCAGGATCAAGACCCCTGCCCTGGAGCACAGCGTTTTTAGTTCTCTTTATTACAACTAGAGTTTTTAGTTTTCTTTTTTACAACTCAGGATTTTATTTTCTTTCTTGCAAGATTAAGTATACATTTAAAACCACATTCATTTTAGAGCTACCGTTTTTGTTGTGTAGAAGGGTGCAAGGATGTCTATGCGAGCAGACATTCCAAATCAAAATCTTTTTATAAACTCTTTCACGTATTCACATATTCACATATTCAGTCCCACGGCAGCTGATGTTCTGTCTTCTTCAGCAATAATAAAAATCTCCTGGGATGCTTCTTAAGCTCAGGGCAAGGCTTCTCGAAATTTCTCTGCACATTGAGACTCACCAGAGAACTTTTAAAAATCGCTATGCCCAGGCCCCAGCGTAGGCCAATTCAATTAGCATTCTTGATGCTAAGGCCTGGGCATCAGTACTTTTCCAAGACTTCCACATAGCACTGTTGTTTGGCCATGCTTGAAAATCATAGGTATCCAGAGTCCTACAGACTCACTCAGACAGAATTCCAGAGGGAGGAGCTGAGAATCACTACAGTTTGTAAAAATGTCGGGTGAATGCTGCACATGCAAAGCTCAGGGTAGTATCTGTCCTCTGCGCCATTATCTTCTTGCCAAATGAGCTGGTAATAAGACTCAGAATTGCAGGAAAGTACACTCTCCTTGCAGATTAAATATGCCAGGTCATTCCTCGATTGTTGGATCCAACAACCGGAAAATCAAGAATTCACAACTGTAGAGGGCTGCTTGTTTGTCCTGCACAGTGTTCACTCATCCATTCTTCTATTCACCCAGCTTTTACCGAGCTCCTGCTTGCTGTCATAATTTGTTCCCTTGTTTTGTTTTCAGAGGATTTACTCACATAAGAATGTTTGAATTATTAATTTTCTGGATCTCCCAACTGGAGTTTTCATAACCATAGCAAAAGAACAAAACTAACTCATTTTCAGCTGAATTGGGAGTTTTTTCAAATAAATACAAATTCCAGGAATCCATTCCCCTGTCTTATATGGTGATGTGTTCTGGGTTTTAATCCAACAGTGATGCTACCTTTCTCACTGCCTGTGTGTACACAGGGGCAAGATAGAGGATAAATGGTCCTCATGAATAGAGTAACAGCCCCCGAGCCACAGAGAAATCCAGCTTTGATGTGCAACTCTTCATTCTGCCCATAACTGCTGGAAGCATCTATTTTCAATGCCTACTTTGCTGGAGGTTAACATTTCCAAAAGGGAACTGAGCAATCATTTTGCCCTCCCATATTCCAGAGGATGTCTGGAAACTCCCACCCCTTGCTAAGAACCACAGAGCTGCAGAACTTCCAGGTTGGCAGGCCCCCTGCTAGGCATCCCCTCCACATTCTCCCACTACAGGGAACAAAACCAGCTGAGTCTCTGAGAGGGGAGAAGTCTTGCATTGTTGTGATCCGTAGCAAAACTGAGCTGGAGCCCAGTCAGCCTCCTTCTTCCCTGACCGTACTGTCAGATAGATATTGAGTCCAACGTCAGTGCTACCTGCGAGGCAGTCCACGCAATCTCTACCACACAACCCAGCTCAAATAAATGGCAGAATGCAAATAAAAGATGTTTGAATTCAGCCAAAAATCCTTAGTATGCAAGCAACAAAGCTGTAGCATATGTGCAAACAAGAAGGGGCTGGTTGTTCTTTCAGGTATCTGGACACATGACCTAGGGCAGCAGAAGGTACAGAGCATTTAGTGACCAAAATTCCTTCAAAATGGGTCACTAGCTGAGTGGTGGACCACTTGATTAGCATGCACAAGGCCAGAGCTCCCATTCCCAGCAGCAATGAAGAACTTGAGACCCATTTTTTACTTTCTTTCACCTCCCAGTTTTTAATGAAAATGTACAAAAACATTTTTTAAGTGGAGAAATATATGTGTCAGAGAAGGATACGATCCACTTGTCTGAAACATTAAGGCAATTATTTAAGAGGTAGAAGAAAAATTCAATCAATAAGACGAATTTCCAAAATTTATAGAAATGTCTGGTGGGTAAATAATAGCTGGACCACATGCAGAGCCGGGACTACAGGTGCCCAGCCAGGGCAGGCGTCCCTGCAGGCAGGGTGTGGGGTGCGAGGGAGCAGATGCAGTGACAGCACTCTGTAGCTGGCAGGGACCCCAGTTAGCACTCCTCCACTTTGGAGCACACAGAGGATCAGTGTTCTGGAGGAAGGTATCAGCCACTGTTGGGCGCATTTCCCCCGGGGCTCGTAGCCATGGTCATCTTCATCGCCGTCAGGTGCATCGTTTTCTCAGAGGAGGAGCCCACCGTTGGCCTGTACTGAGGCTCCTGACAATAGCAGCATTTCTCCTCACCTCAGTGCATGCCCAGCCCCGTCTGGGCCCTGTGGAGTCTGCCCCATGCTCTACTGTCAAAGCGCTCATGGCTTGATTTAAGGGACAGAGAAGCCACAAGAAGTCCGAATGCTGTGCAGCGCCACTTGGGAGGAATAGCACAGGAGCACCCACTAGAGACACCAGCTGCCATTTCCAGAGCCCTCCAAGACAAGTATGAGGGGCAGCTTAGGTGGTAGCCACAGTTGGGAGCAGCTCTCTGGGGACGTGGAGCTGGAGGGTGGGTGAAAGTACAGTGAAGACGCCGGCCATGACATGCCTGCACTCCAGCAGGAAGGGGGCCACGGTCTTCAAGGAGATGCAGGGAGAAGCTGCTACATTGGTGCGTAGGTGCCGCATGGTGCAGGATCCTCGCTTCATTCCTTACCTAGCTCACTTTATCACAGGGAAATCCGGTGAGAACTTTTATGAAGACACACACATAATTAATGGGGATAACTCATTAATTTACAAGCCAACTAATCAATAAGCAAGTTAATCTACTTAGGCATCTGAAGAATCACAGTGTATCTCTATTTGCATTGCTATTTAGTCTTGTTCCACGGCATCAGCTTCTCTGTGGCTATTAAGCTGACAGTGTTGGTCACCGCAGAGAAAGCTGATAGATTAATTTCTGCTAACATGATATTCCTCCAGTATACAAATGGCATATTAATAGCCCACAACTAGATAATGGCATTTTCCATCAGAAGGAAAGAAAATACATTTCTCTCTATTTTTGAATCTCTAATCAATCTTTCTCCCACTCTCCCCATCCATTTAATTTCTTGGCTTGAGGTGGTTTGCTACAAACACAAGGAGAAAATTAAAAACTTGGTGTTCTTAAATAACTAATGATATCATTCAGAAAATAGGAAGACTTTACAGTCAAAAGGCAGCGGATGGAGGCATAGGGAGGGGCTGTTCAGTATCTAGAAGTCTTGTCATTGGCACACAGAAGATGCTGAGCACTGAGGGATTTTGGGTCAGCCCCAGCCCAACAGCCAGTGTAAACCAGGCAGGCAGAGGGATAATCGATGGGGGATCCAGGGCTGTGGCATCGGTGGCTGATTGGCCACCCCTAGTTCCTGTCCAGGAGGCCACTTCTACCAACCCAGATGGCCACTGCTTTGTGAAGATCCACTTGAGCTTTGAAAGATTTTCAATTTTTTATGAGATGCCAGACAGCTGACAGCTCCATGAGCCAGAGGTCTCCATTATGAGCAGCAGAACCCAATCCAGCTAGTTTAAGAGGAAATGAATTTATTATAAAAACTGAGTGGCATCTAGCCCCTCCAGGAAGGCCAGGGGATCAGGGCAGATGCCACAAACCAGGAGACAGTTTGAGGAACCCCTGAACCCCACCAGACGGTGTTATTGCTCTGCCTTCTGGTACCCGACACCCCCCAAGATGCTGGAGACCTGACCAGCGGGCACCGCAGCCTCTGCTCCTGCTGGCCTCCCACACTGTCTCTCTCCACCCTCTTCTGCCCTCCAGAACCTGGACAGTGCGCTCCTCCTGCTAAAGCCCTGCAGCTCACAGCGAGGTCACCTGCAGCACCAGCTGTAGAAGTGTCTGCAAAACAATGTACTTTACCTCCAAGGCTCTGGAGGGTGGAAAGGCAGGTTTGCCTTCAGCCTGAGTGCAGCAGTGTCAAGTATTTCAGCAACTAACCAAAATGTGAAAAATAAAAGTGGATTTAAAAAACTAAGTCTGCATAGTTGGGAGGATTTGGCTCTCATACTAAAGCTACAGCTGCCTGACTGGGCCCTGAATAGCGCCAGGCCTGGGGCTGACAGAGGAGGGGCTTGGATGCCAGGAAGGGCACCTTGAGGGGAGGTCTCCTCCCCGCCTCCCTGCCCGAGGGTTGACACGCACACCTTTCACTCCAGACACGGAGTTGCTCCCTGCCTCTGTGCGTGGCCAGAGCTCTGCGCAGACCTCTGACCTCCCAGACCTGCTGCCTCTCTCATTTTTATCAGAACACAGATCAGTGTTTACTCAGAGTGAACTCATTTCAGAAGCTGTTTGGAAAAGAATGTTGTTTATTCACTACATATTTTTCAAAAATTAGGAGCAGGAAATGATCATAATCACCTGGTTCTAAGCCAGGAGAGTGAAATTTCCAGAACTTCCAGTAGCATCCAGAATCTTCCTCGGATTCAGCCTGGCATGTGCTTATTCGACTTTGTATCCCCAGCAGTTATCCTGGGGTCTGGAACACAGTAGGTGCTCAGTAAATGCTTGCTGGATGAAGGAAAGGGAGTATGATTTATAGATGAAGGTAATTGACTATCGCTTTCATTTTCCAAGAACTTTTTCAGGGACTTGGGGAAGGGAGTGTTCTCCTTTTTGACATCTCAAGTTTAACCAAACAAAAATGCAACAAGTTAAACCCAATCCTCATGGCTTAGGTGCACATGAATAGCACCATGCCTTAATTTTAGCTGAGTTGCAATGCTAAATCCCCACTTTTGTGGAAAGTGGAAACTATCCCTCAGTTGGTTCTGGGTCCACCCTCTTCACACCTCTATTCAGTCTGGGGTTTTGGGCTGAGCAGTCCCGGCCAAGAAGAGAATCGTGTTCTCAGTTGCGGTGGCCCCATCTTCTGAGTGCTTTGGGGCAGATCCCTTTTTACCTCTCAGGGGTCCTGCTGTGACACATGGGGACTGTTATGGCTTGTATCTAGATGTCCCCCCCAAAGCCTCAAGCATGCATAGGTGGAGCATTTCAGCGGTGGCTGGATCTAAATTGTGTGAATATGTTGTCACACGTATGGATTGGTTTAGTGCTATTCTGGGTATGAGTAATAGAATGGCCCATCCTGGGTGTCTAATGGCACCAGCCATTAGACTTGTAGCCTGAGTGGAATAAAAGGAAAGGGAGGCTTCTTGCTTCCTGCTTGCTGCCTCCTGCCTGCCCTGCCATGAAGTGTTCCTCCTCTGAGATGCCCCTCTGCCAGGCCACCCCACCTTGGAGCCACTCGTCTACAGACTGAAATCTCTACAAACTGCGAGTCAAAATAAACCTTGCTTTGAAAGATTTGTATTGTCTTATATTTTTGTCTCAGCAATGAAAAACTAAGACAGAAACCTCAGTGTTTAGGCCAACCTGAGCTTGAACCATTACCTCTTGCAATATACTAGGGCACACACGAACGTTAAGAGTCTATGGCCCCAGCCTTGTCCAAGCCCATGTCCAGAATGTGTCCAGTGACACATTCACTTCCCGAAAGCCCATCCGTCAGTGAGTATTCAACCCAAAAAAGTCTTAGGTGGCCATTTTAGATCTAAGTAACAGCAGAATGGTTACACAGGTACATACAATTGTCAAATCTCACTATTCTCTTAAAATATGTGCATTTTATTTTATTCAAAAATATTTTAATAAAGTTACTTTTAGGTAACTCAAGGCATCCCACATGTCAGCCTCTAACTCTGCAATAGATTCTTTTACATAAAAAAAATCAATGGGTTAACCTACTGATGATATCATAATTTTATCTCCTTGGAAGTCAAGAGAAACAGGAGAACTTGAAAGGAGTGGATTGTTGGGGTGTGACCTTGGGGATATCTCTGGTGACTGACCCCTTCTTTCCTGGGCTCTTACTCTCTCTGCTTTTTTTTGCCATGAGGTGGGCATGTTTCCTTCACTATTCCCTTCCTCCATGACGTTTCTGCTTGCCACAGGCCTAAAGGCAATGGAGTTAGAAAACCATGGACTGAAGCCTCTAAAACCATAAGCCAAAGCAAATCTTTCTTCCTTTAAGTGGTCTTTCTCCAGTACTTGGTCAGAGTGACAGATATATGACTAACACACATCCTTTCAATCAAGACAAAGTGGTGCTTCTCATTCAGGAGTATCTTCTCCTGCTGCTTGGTGGTCAGTATCTGACCCACTCTCTCTATGCAGCCATTGATCTGCTTTTCTCAGCACAGACTGGCTTTACCTGTTCGAGAACTTTATGTGAATGGCATAATATAGTATATACTTTGATCAGTCTAGCTGCTTCCACTCTGTATAATAATGCTTTTAGAGTTCAGCCCTATTCTTTCATATCAGAACACACATCAGCACTTCATTCCTTTTGTACCTGAAGGGATGTCCTTCCACTGGACAAATACACAGAATTTGATTATCTAACAGCTGTTGTTAGGCATTGTTGTCTTCAGCTTTGATTTTTATACAAAAGGCTGTGGATATTTGTGTTCAAGTCTTTGTATGGTTAGACATGTTTAGCAGCTTTGTAAATATCCAAGAACTGTACTGATGAGGCCAGAAGTATGATGTGTTCCACTTAATAACTGACCAGTTTTCTCATCTGGCTACTTCCACCTGCAATGTGTGAAGGTCTCTGGTGATCCACACCCTTGGAAGATCCTGGCCAGATGCTGTGCCTCAGTGACTGTCATGCAGAATCACAGGGTCAGGATCTAAGATGACTCCAGAGGACTTCATTTTCACCCACTCTGTCAGCAGCTTTCTGTCCCCCTGTATTCATGTTGTCCAACATGGGAGTTGTGCACTATTGTTCTTTCCTGAAATGACTGACTGGTGCACAGAAATGGTATGAAATACTATGGAACTGTGCTATCTGGAGCTCACCACTTCTCACTGCCTTTTCAGTGTCTCTGGTAATTGAGGAGATTGCACTGCTCTCTAACATCCCGACACCACTTGCTAATCTCCTTTTTAAAGTTATAATTTTTCATGTGAAGTAGTCACAGATTCACATGCAGTCATATGAAGTAATACAGAGACAGCCCATGGGCCCACTAGCGAGTTCCCTCCCATGGTAATATCTTGCAAAAGTATCACGCAAAACTACTACTTAATGTCCTTTTCCAAAACAATTCCAACCTCATACTCAGAGCCTTCTCTGTGCAGCAAGAATCTGATAGCATGATTTCATTTTATTATATTTAGTTTCAAGAATTACATCCTATTTGTTGCAGATGATTTTCCATTTACAATAATAACAAATGCTTTATTACTGAATAAATTCATTTATGTTTAAAAATTGAGCTATTTTAAAGAACATATTACATAAATGATTGTGCTAGAAGTATGCAGCTGGGGAGAATCACGAAAGTGAATGAAACCTAATTGAATTCAGTAAAACAGGGATTCTGCACTATCAAATGGAATGTTTCTCAGACCCTACTTTTTCTACATTAGACAACTACTATGAACCTGACACATCATGAATAAACTTATTAATTTGCTCCATTCATTCATGCAGTAGACACTGACTGAGAGACTTTTAATGCAAAGATTTTCCTGGACCCTCTGGGTGAAACAAAGATAAAATGCGCTGCTGGACATGTACCCTAGACTGGAATAATTCATAGGATCGCAGGGAGACGTTTGTTCATCCATGAATATTTATGAGCACCTGTCAGGTGGCAGGTGGTGTTCTAAAAATGAAGAGGTAGCAAAGAAGGCCGGAGGGGCCCTACCATTTTGGAGTCTGCATCTGGTCAGTGAGACAGACAGGTGCAGGATTGGTGGCACTTGCTATGATGGCGATAAAACATGTTAGGGTAGCTGGGAGTGAGTTGTGCAGCAGAGGGTCAGGGTGGTCTACCTGAGGTGGGGCATTGAAGCTGAGGATGAAACAATTGAAAAGAACCAGAAGGAAAGTACTCCAAGCAAAGGGAAAGGCAGATACAACGGCCGGTAGGTAGGAGCACAGCAGGTATAACCATCACACATTAGCTCTAACTCAGAGAAAGTGCCACATGGCCACTAAATGACTCAGGGACTGTGGGCAAAATGGAAGAGATGAAGCCAGAAGCTGCCCGAGCGCAAAGAGGCTGCAAACAAGCTGTGTGCCTGTAACTGGGGCTGGGGAGACAGGGCAGAAGCTCACGGAAAACAAGGATCTTTTGTGAACTTGGAAAACATAGATGACGTTTAGAGACCTATTTACACACTGCCTCAGGCACACGTTCTTTTTCATCCCTCCAAAGGATATGATCCATCTGAACTCAGAGACTATGAATATGGCCTTTTGAAAGTAGCCTCTTTGCAGATGTCATCAAGTTAAGATGACACCATATGGAATCAAGGTGGACCCTAAGCCCAACGGTGGAGGTCCTTACAACAAAACAAGCACAGAGACATGGAGGGGACTATGTCACATGGCAACAGAGGCAGAGATTGGAGTGCATATCTACAACCAGCCCCAGCCACCAAAGACTACTCTAGCCACCAGAAACCAAGGGAGATATTGGAAGAGATTCTTCCACAAACCCCAGAAGGAACCAATCCTTTCACTACCTTGAATTCAAGCTTCTGCACTCCAGAACCATAGAGGAGGAGCAACGTTCTGTTGTTTAAATCCAACCAATTTGTGGACACATGTCACCAATCCCCAGGAACCTCCATTCCTTGTGTAGACCTGGGGAGACCCTGGTGTGGAGAATTTGCTTTCCAGTTCCCTCAGGGAGAAACTACCTCTGAGCAATCTACATGGCAAGGGTGACTTTACCGATCTTAGGGTCTCAGGTTGTCTTCATAGTTCCCTCAAAGTCAGCAGTGTTTAAGGGTGTGTTTGGAAGGGAGGGAGCCACATAGGCTATGTGGAGTGCCGGTCCTCCAGATCTACCTCTGGTCTGTACTTTCTTAGCCCTTTTAAGTGAAGAGGCTGCTGCATTTGTTGAATAAGACAACACAGTCATTACTTGATTGCAGCGAACAAGGGCCATGGAAGCCCCCAGTGGAAGGCAATGATGATGGCAGTCACTACGATGCATCCTGGGGAGGGGCATCCTCTACTGTCCACGCCCAAGAGCGCTTCCCCTCAAGTGGGGACTGCACCCAGTGACGCCCCTCTGCTGAAGGGAACACGGCAGAAATGAAGGAGGGCTGCCTTCAAGCCTGGTCTTATAAAGACAGTGACTTTGCCCTTGGCTCTCCCTGCATGATACCTGCTGCTTTGTACCAAGGAAGCCTCCCAGATACCCCCAAAACACGGCCCCTATCCAAACAAAGTCATAGCCTACTGAAGATGACATGGGCATATTTAAATGATTGCTTTTGTGAGATAAATGCTAACACGTTCATTAACTTAATCAACACGCGCTTTTTAAAGTACCTGCTGCTGTGCTGAGAAGAAAGTGCTCTAGAAGGAGTGAAGAATGAGAGAAGAGGAGGAAGGTTTTGAGCAAACAAAATAAGAAAGAGGCTCCAAGGAGCACAACCTGCTTCTGTGTGTTGGCCTGTGGCCCCATGTGTCTCCTCTTCAGTGAGGACCTTGAACTTGAACTCCCCAGAATGTTTTACCTGGAATATCACAAAGACTGCTGTTCCATGTTCACCACAGCAGACTGCAGCCCTAAACATTTTTATACTACCTGGTGGTCACAGGACCCCAGCCTATTAGCATTCCTGCCATGGACACCTTTGCCCAAGGAGAGTAAGTAAAGCCATCCAGGTACTCTACTTGGAGCCCTACTTGTGTCCTGGGCACTGCAGGACATAGAGCAGCAACCCTGCCCTCTACCCACGAGATGCCAGTAGCACCCCTCTCCCAACTGTGGCAATCAAAAATGACCCCAAACATCAGCTAGCATGCCCTGGAAAGAGAATGAGGTAACAGAATTTCTCCTGGATTAGAATCACTGATCTTTAATGCCAACATAACACTGAAGGACCAAAGAAACCCCAAGGGGAAAGAGTCACGATTCAAATCCAGGCAAGGTTTGAGGCCAAGCTCTGCCTCTAACTGGTTTTGTCTTGGTGTAGCCATGTCTTCCTTTTGGATGTCCCTCTCTAAATGAGGATCCTGTCACTCAGGATCTCCAGTGGTGCCCATTATTGAATGGATCTGAGTCCATAGCAACCGGTCCCTCAGCAAAGCCTGGAGTCTCAGTGCAATTTAGAAAATGCCTATCCCTTTCCTTAGGGAGATTTTCTAGGCAGACCAGTGAGATGGAGCAATCAAAATTTGAACAAGGGGGACAACAGGACATCCATGCATTTCCAGGTAAGCCAGCTGTCAAAATTGCAAAGAAAACCAAAATTCCCTTCTTAGTCCCTTTCCTGGGGCTGTGTCCCCAGTACCGCCAAGGAAGGAGCTGCAGTTCCGGCTCTGCCCTGATACCAGTTTGGTGGCCCTAAACCTACACTGCCTCCTTTCTGCCTCTCATGCTCATACTTCTCTTTCTTCAAACTTAATTTCCCAGCAGAATGCTTGTTTCTGGAAGGCAGAGGCTGAGTCATTCATCAGAGAGTCCTCAGGAAACACTGTGCAACAGTGCTGAGAGATTGATGCAGGACCATGCACCCCTGCACACAGACAGAATCAGAGACCTCATTCCCTCACCACCAGGGAACACAGAAAGGGTCCAAACCCTCTGACAACCCACATGCCTCTTCCCTACATCTTCATACCACTCTGAGTCCTAACACTATCATGGAGCCTAGGCGGGAGGCTAAATGTGAGTGAGTGCCATGAGACCACTAAAAAGTGGGGTTATGTTTCAGACTTAAAGTGTCCCCCCAAGTTCTCACATGTGGAAAGTAACTGGATCATGCAGGCACTATACTCATCAGTAGATTCTTCCTCTGATGGGTTCAGTAGCTGGACGTGTTTTTAGGAGATGGAACCTGGTAAGAGACGGGTTACTGGGGCCGTGACCTAGAAAAGCGTGTTCTTATCCCCAGATCCTCCCTTCTCTTTCTGGCTTCCATGGGTTCAGCCCCCTTTTCTCTGCCAGGCCCCTCTGCCATGTTGTTTCTGCCTCAGAGCCAGGCAACCATGGACTGAAACCGTGAACCAAAGAAACCTCTCCTCCTTTAAGTTGCAAATGCTGCTTATTCTGTTTCAGCAACAGGAAAGTGGCTCAGACAGAAATTGTTACTGACAGTGAAGTCAGTATGATTTTACAAGATTATACGGTTTAGAAGCCTTTGGAAGTGGTTTGCTGGAGGAGTTTGGGAAGGTTTGGCAATGACAGTGACAGAAGCCCAAGAATACAGTAAGCAGAGCCTGATAGATGATTCTGGTTAGAGCTCAGAAGATCAGAATGCTCATAGGAATGCAGATGGCAAAGGTCAGGCTCAAGGGGTTTCCTTTGGGAACAAGAATGCCATTAGCAGCTGGAGAATAGGTCATGTGTATCACACCCAGGCAGAAAAGCTCTCTGCATTTTGCCCATGTTCTGGGAATTTGTGGGAGACTGAGATTAAGAAGTAATTAATCTGGTAGGGGAAATTTCACAACAGTCCAATGTTCAGGCTGTAGCATGGTACTGAAGGCTGCTTTTAGCCAGATTTACAGTGAGAATCAGGAGCAAAAGACAGAGTCAAAAATATAGAAACCTTCTAGTTTTACCCAATAGGAAACACCTGCAAAGTTGAAGCAAAGGACAGCATGACTGCTGAAAAGATCAGTGTTAATAAGCAGCCAACATCAGAACAACAGCAAACATGGTTTGATAGCATCTCAGGAAGCAGCAAGATTCCCACCTTCACAGGCTTAAGGGTGTACACTATAAAACTTCCATTTGAGAAGAGAGTCCCTTGGAAACTTGTTGGAGAAGGGCCACTTTGGGAATTATTTTCTTGAGTCTGAGATTCATTTTGCCATGCTAAGACATCCAGGTACTCAGAGTCTACTACAGGCATAGTTCAAAGGGTCCTTGCTGCTGCTCAAGCTGGCAGCAGACCTTGACATCATCCAAATGTGCTGGTTTCATTGGCATGGAGAATGCAAATATTATGGGGTCAAGGAGGCTTCCACCCAGATTTAAAAAAAACCTGTGAGGTCAGTCAGCGTGCCCCTGATAAGGAAGTGCATGAAGCTGTGAGAGTGAAGCCAAAAGTGCAGTGGAGACCCTGGGAAGCAAGAGTGCCAGGACTATGGAACATCTGTTGAGGAAAGCTGAAGGCAGTGAGTGAAGCCACCCCAAGGGATGGGTCATGTGGGATGTGACCAGCAATGCCACGGGGTAGGAGCACCAAAGTCCTTTGAAACTCATATGTAAGCACAACCTGCCTTGGGTGCTGGAATTGGAGCTATGGGATCTACTCTTTGTGTGGCTAGATTTCAGTCTTGTTTTGGGCCAAATCCTTTCTACCTTCCTATCTCTCCCTTTTGGAAGGGGAATGTTTACTGGCATTGTAAGTTGGCAGTACTTAACTTTCTTTTTTATTTTTAGAGGGTCTCAAAGCTAAGAGTTCACCTTGGGTCTCAGAAGACTTTGGAGTTGGGTTTTTCAGCAATGCTGGAACCGTTAAGGCTTGGATGACTTTCAGAGATGGACTAAACACATACTGCATAATGATATAGACTTGGGCTTTGTGGGGCCAGGTGCGGAATGCTATCATTTAGCTTTAAAATGTCCTCCAAAATTCTCATGTGCATGGAAGGTGGGTGGATCGTGGGGGTGCTGAGCTCCTCAGTGGCTTGCCCTACTGATGAGTTCAGTTGCTGAGTGCTGTTAGGAGGGGGCCTGGCTAGAGGTGGTACTGGGAGTGTGAGCTAGAAAAGTGTATTCTTGTCCCCAGTTCCTCCCTTCTCTCCCTTCTTCCTGGCTGCCATGGGGTGAGCACCTTTCCATTATCCAGGCCACTCTGCCATCCTGCTTGTGCCTTGGAGCCTGCCAACCGTGGATGGAAACTGTGAGCCAAAGTAAACCTCTCTCCTTATCAGCTGCAGGTGTCAGGTTCTGTGCCTCAGTGACAGGCAAGTGGCTAAGCAAGTAGATAACTTCCCCGTGGGACTGGAAAACACAAAAACATACTTCTAACTAATTTTACAAAATTATAACAACTCTGAAATCAAAATGGGCTGATGATAGAATGGGAAAAGGAAAATTTAGCTAAATCTGACCTATGAGTCAAGTTGAAAAATGCACTTATGCAATATTCATTAGTTCTGTTAAGTATTAAAAATGTGTAAAATTCATATTGACCAATTGATTTTATTTCAGGTCATGAATTCTACCTAAAAGATATCTATCAGAATCATCCTGGTGAAAATTGCTATTAATAAGCTACCTAGGTCAGCAGCACTGTGATTGTGACAAATGAGGAGAAAAATGACGAGATGAGGCATCCACTCCTAATGAAGGCATTTAGTAAATCAGCGATCCACGTGAACTTCTTTAATGTTTTAAGGCCATCTATTTCAGCTCATCATCTAGAGTCACACCCATCTCTCAGATAAGGTCAGGTGATTAATGCCAAGAATCTCCATTAAAATCATGACATTGCCTTTCCAAGTAAATTAGTTAAGGGATTAAATAAGAAAAAAATTTCACATGTATAAATGTGGTAGACATGTAGATATGTTTATTAGGAAATCAACTTGAAAACCATTGCAATCATTCAAGGGATAATTTAGCAAGGTTGGCGTGTAAGAACTGTATGTACCAGCGTGTCTCTGTGTCTCTGGGTGTATATACAGTGGCTTCAGTCCTACAGTCTGGAAAGCTCACAGATGGCTTTCTGTCTAAGCCTTTTCCCATGCCTGTCTGGCTCTCTTGATGTCTTGGTCACCCTGGATAGCAGTCAGGTCTATTCCCTGGTGTCGACTAGGGCTACTCCCAGGGACACCTGTGGGCCTTGGCCAGCCTGGGCCAGACCCTGCTTGTGACCCACTGGCATTCACAGCAGGAGTGCCCTCTCTTCTCTGAACACTTAGGAAAGGGCTCTGTGTTGTGTGGATGGGCTTGTTTTCATGGCTGTGTTTTACCTAAAAGATATCTACAAAAATATCTTGTGGAGAAACTGGTGCTCCAGTTTCTGGAGCCAAGGAGACATTTTCCACCTGTAGTCCAGGCAGAAGAGGGACACGAAATTTGGCCTCAGTCCTGTTCATCTGGAGGAGGCAGAGCCACTGTGGGAGTGAAACCTGCCCAGTGCGCTCAACCTTTAACCAGAAACTGATGTTACAGATGATAACAGAGAACAGACAAAGAGAGGTGTAGACCACCTTCTCCTGGACAGCCTAGGGTAAAGAAGAACTTCACTCCCCCAGCTGTCACACATGGCCTGGGAATGCCCCAGAGCCCAGGATTACAGTGGGCCTGATCAAGCAGGACCTTATAAGCTGATGCTGTGGGGAATAGCTGAGGTCATCTAAGGGGCAGAATGAGAAGGACAAAGGCAGGGAAAGCAAGAGGCAGAGTAAGGCAAAGATGCACAGAAAGAGAGAGAGAGGGACAGACAGACAGAACGGCAAGAGACAGAGACAGAGAAGAAAGCTCATGTTAATCTACCACAGTTATGTACCTCTCCTCATGCAGCCACACAACATTCACAGAGGCACATCACACAAACATGACACACATCCAGAAAACATGCACACACAAACGCATCAGCACCCTACACTTATCCACAGTCTTGACGGCATTTGCCAGACAGTCGGAGGATAGGCTCCTTCTCAATGGTTAGGACTCTGCTCAACTGCTCCCCCCAAATACTACTTGCTTGCTTGCTTTTCAAGCAGTCTCCCTAAGGTAACTGTTGCCACCGCTGCTCCAGACTCTGGCCTGCTGCCTGCTTCTTCTCTCACAGCCTGAGCCGCTAACAAGAGTCGACTGCACTTCACTGCCCTTCCTGATGCTTCGTGGCAGTTGAGACCACAGTTCCTTGCCTCAGTAGCTCCAATTCCTCCTTCCCACTCATGCCTACAGTACCAAGAGCAGTCCCCCCACACGGTAAGAAGCCAGCAAGGATTTACTGAATGAATGAATGAATGAATGAATGAATGAATAGAGCAGACGGCAGTCTTAATCTATCAATTCTACTCAGCACTGTACTTGGAAATGTGAGGGAGAAACAGAACAATTTAGAAGGTGTTTGGAGAATGTCACTGGAAAGCCATACAGCTACGAAAGTAAAGAGCCCACCTCCATGGGCATCAAACCCTACTGTGAGAGCTGACGTTCTTCCCAGCCTCTCTCTCTCCACCCAGGCGGCCACTCGATGCCCATCTGTTAAAGAAGGACTGTGTGGGTGTGCATTGTTAGCATACATCGCTAGTGCTAGCTTCCATTTGGAGACCGGATCTATGTCAAATCCTCACGATTAAGACACAGTAAGGTGTGCTTCTTGGGAAAAAAACAGGAAAATGTGATCAAACATAGTCATTGTATAAAAGGGACGGTGAGAAAAGTTTCTTTCCCTACTCCTTGATCCTTAGCCTGTAACAATTTGTAAAATCTTGAAAGTAATAAATCAAAATGGCAAAGGAGAGTTGTCCTGGTTTGGGGTTTTTCAAGGGGAACAGTATAATACAGGACACATATTTTATAAGATTATTTATAATAGTCACTTAAGGAATCATATATAAAAAGAGTATAGGAAACCTTTTCACACAGTAAAGACCAAAGAATCCAGGTGAGGGCTAGGATCCCATGGCAATGCCCTGCATGAGTCCAGCTGAAGACCTAGACCCCATAACATTGCCTCTCATGAGTTCAACTGGAGGCCTAGAACCCATGACAGTGGTCTGTTTCATGGATCTGCCCTGGGAAGACCCAAAGGTCAGTGGTTGAAGCTAGAAAGTCTGTACCAGAAGGATGAAGGATTTGTGCGAGTAGGCTGAGGGATCTGCACTGGAGTCAGGAAGCAGAGCTCCCTGCAAAAGTACCACAGCCATCCTCAGCAACAGTGAGGTCCCAAGCTCCTCTGATGGTGAAGATAGTTGAGCTCCCATCAGGAAAGCTAACATGACAAGCTTTTCCAGGAGACTGGCAGTGCACCATTTTCCCCTGCAGAGCCAGAAAGCTATGCTCAAAGTGAGGACCAGAGAGCTCCCAAAGTGAATCAAAGCCATTCTTAGCAAGAACAAGGTCCTGAGAGCTCCTCAGATGAAAATAGCCAAGTTCGTCAGGAAAGCCAGCATGACAGGCTCCTCCACGAGAACCAAGAGCTCCTTACAGCTTCTCAACAGCTTCCAACAGGCTCCCAGCAACTTCTCTTCTTCTCCAGTTCTGCCTCTTATGATGCTGGCAACAATCCTCAGGTGGGCCTCCCACACCCAGCACCACACTGGTTAAGTTCAGCTGGGTGTTACAAGTTGACCATCAGTTGTCAATTCATCACAAGAGTACACCCTGAACACTTGAAAACAACAGCCTAAAGAAGGGCAGTCATACTCTGAACATGCACTACTGGTGCGACACAGTTCTAAGTCATTTAATTCATTAACTCATTTAATCTCAATTGTAGTACAGAGAGGTCTTTCCATGAGGAAGTGCATCTACTAACATGGAAATTCAAGAGCTGAGATGTTCAGAGCTCACCCGAACCCCACTGTTAGTAAAACACAGATTGGAAACAGCCCAAGCTACCTGTTCCACAGTCTCCCTGTTTGTAATGCAGTAAGATGTACCAGACACTTCCAGAATGGAGCAGACCAAGAAAAGTTACATGGCACATTTTTCAGAGAAGAAAAGATGCTTGTAAAAACCTAGGCAGCTATGTTATTTTATTGCCAAAACACCTGAATGAAAAGAAAAAGAAAGGTAGTTGTCTGCTATCCGGACACACCACTGATGTTTGTCCCTTCCAAATGTGTGTGCTGCAGATGTCCGTGGCCCTCGGGCACCATAGAGACACCAGTCCTCATGGGACAGATTCCTTGTTTGGATCCAAAACACAGCCCCATAGTTATTAACACCACACAGCCACACACCCTGCTAACATTGTCAACAGCAGCAATGGCACGGCCATTGAGTTTATAATGCTAAAGGTGATTCTGAGTTCTCTGGGTTGAAAATGAATTAACGGCCTCAGTTTCATAGATATTTTCATCATAATTTTGGAAAGTCAAGCTTGCGGGTTGAAATGTGACTTGAAAGAAAATAAGAATTGTACATATAGGAGTTTAATGAGAAATCAATTGTTCTAACCAGGGAACTGTGAGCCCAGGCGTGTCTCAGTGTCATGAATTGTTAGGTGATATTTTTACAGACATAGAATCTAATGGTTGGAAGGGGTTTGAACATTGAACTATTCATCTGAGAAGATCAAACTGATTTCTTCCAACTTTTCACTAAAGTGCCACTGAAATATGATTTATCACACTGCCATTTTATTATTTCCTAAAGGCATTTCAAAACATCATACAAGGATCTGAATTAACTTTGTAATAATGAGCTCACATCAGATCACACATACGATATTTCAGACAACACTGCCCAGTACGTTGGTGACATAATCAGTTTGAGCAAGGTATTAGTGAGGTCAGGATGTCCATACATTTCACAGAAAAGCGCATTCTCAACCTCGTGCTCCTCCTGCTTGGAATAGTTTTCATCTCAGTGGGATATTGGCCAGGTGTTCCTTCCAAAACAAGTAGTGAAATTGCAATCTACCCCCTCACCTCATTCAGTTTCCTTTTCCTTTTCTGGAAAAAAAAAAATGCTTAAATTTTTTTTTAAACCCTTTCCCCAAGAGGTCTCATTTACTACTAAGGAAATCTAACTTCGTTTCAGAGCTGAGGGAAATGTCAACACAAGTAAGATTTTAATGATCACCTGGTTGCATTTAATATTTTCCATAAAGTCCTCTTGTTTGGGACGCTTACAATAATTGAAAATAAATAGTTTTTAAATTATGTATGTGCTTATAACACCAGCACTGTGAGGATGAAAAGTGCCTCTGCAACACTTTTCTGCCTGCATGAAACCTGGAAGCATTTGGCTTCATAGACGTCCCCAGAACACAAGATCTTGACATGCTGGTGTGCAAGGTGGTAAGTCGTGCTCCAACCCTGAGGCTGTTCCCTGTGCAGACAGGGAGCTCAGGAACACTGAGCCGCACCTTGGGATGAAGGAAGGGCCTTTGGCTTAGTCTCCTGATAGCAGGGCTCAGGGAGGCCACATCATCAAACATAATTCTAGCAGGACTGAAAACCAGAAGACAAGAGCCGTCAGAACCACCCCAAAAAGTACCTGCAAGACCACACCACTGCACAGTCTGCAAAGTGGACTTGTGACCCCAACAGTCGGCCCATGCTGGGCTCCAGCAGCCTGTGATCGTCAGTGACTGAGCCAATGGCCAACTCACAGGACAGAATTACGTGAGCCTAGACCCATGTGAGGCATCCCATCATCATTATGTAGCAGTGAAACAACCGTAACTGGGAACAGTAATAAGTAAATATAGCTATAGGCACTGCGTGGTGGCGCATGCATGTAATTCCAGCACTTGGGAGGCTGAGGCAGGAGAATCATTGCAAGTTCAAGACCAGCCTGTGTTACAAAGTAAGCTCGAGGCCAGTCTGAACTGCATAGCGAGACACTGTCTTAAAAAGACAAAAAGAAAGCAAATATAGTTATGATTTGATTTACATGTGTTGACATTGACTCTGTCCTTGTGGCTGGTGCTTTATCTAGAATCTCCCAATCGATCCTGGAGAGGAAGAAGGATCCTCTTATCTTACAGGGGAGAAAATAGGGATCAAGAGAAGCTGGGGGCTGCTCATCCCGCCCTTTCCCACTCCTGCCTGGATGCAGAGGACAGTCACGCTTGGACCTCGGTCCCTTCAAGGATGCCTCAGATTAGGAGACCTTCCCTGCTTGCGTGTCTCCTGGGCAACCCCATCTGCTGACAGGCGGAGCAGAGGTCTAAGGCCCGGCCATCGGCTCCACGTGGTGTCGTGAGCACATTGCTTAAGCTCCAGTGCTCTGCCGTGAGCTGGGGGCTGCTGGCCGGGCCTTCCTTCTCGCTTCACAAGGGCCACTCCGAGAGCCATCCCAGAGCGAGCCAAACTGTGTCACAACCAGTGGTGCTCTGGCAGCTGGCAGGGTTTTTCCGGAATGTTACAGGCCGAAAATTGTTGATCTCCTCCAAGAAGCCGTTTGTGCAGTGAGACTTCCCGACCTTAGGAGGTGATCCCTGTTAATTAACCAAGACTCCAGGCTGCAAGGTGGTTTCAAGGGGTGGTGTTTCATCCTGTTTAAGTTTATCCATCAAGCACATACAGCAACGAAGCACAGGAACGCAAAATGGAAGTATTTGTTCCCCTGTCGCCTGCGTACAGCCACAGCAACCTCAAAAGCAGCTCCTTCGCCTTTAGAGGCCAAGCCGAATTTCTATATTCAGTCTCCCTGGCTCGCCGTCCCCCTGCCGAGCCAGCTTCAGCAGGGAGCAAGGACCTGTCTCCAGCCTGCATCCGACGCTCACAAGTTCCTGGGTATCAGAGACAGAACTATCGGTTCTGGCCGGTGCTCTTCCGTGTGCCTTTCTCCTCTCTCACTTTCCTCCACATAAAATAAAGAGCCTCTTGGTGACCTTTCACCATGCTTAAGTGCAATCTCATCTTCTTCAAGCCCTGGTGACCCTGATCATTCTGGGTCCAATACGACCATCTCAGCCCTTCTTGTGCAGACACTGATCTTCAGGACGTCAGCGAGAAGCCTCAAGGAAAACCCCAGAGAGCCCAGAGGTGTAGACACACTCTTCAGGCAGCTCTCAGACTCCTCTGCCTACCCTGGCCACACAGCCTTGCACAGTACTGGGGCCCCATCTACTCCTATCGATGTCTTTTGTATATTTACTTTTAATGGGATGAATGGAAACTGTAACTCATCGTAATGTTGTGTATTCTTTAAATCAACAAGGAATATGGCCATGAGCCAGTTGAAGTCAGTGGAAAAATAAAGAAGCCAGCGGAACACAGTGCCTGCCCCTGGGGAACTCACAGTAAAGGAAGGAAAATTTCCTGAGCACCTACCTGTGCTGAGTCTGGTCTTGATGTCTTCCCTTCAGTGTCTTCACAGCAGGGGCCCCTCTGATTCTGGGCACAGGTGCCATTAGGACCTCGCTGTACAGGTTAGGGAATGAATTACCCATGCATCACAAATAACAAATGCTGGATGAGACACAGGAGCTGTGGAGCACCTGCATGAATATGGGCATCAGTCTCCACAGTACAAAGAGCACCACTTTGGAGCAGACCAACCCGCATCTGACTTGGTTGCTCTGCTCCCTGAGCAGCGCATCTAATGCTCTGAGCTGCCGTTTCCCTTTGTGCATGAGGCAGGTGGCAAGAACTCTATCCTCTAGAGTTGTCGTACAGTATGAGTATGAAGAGCTTCCTGATATCTGTGTCAAATATTTACTAAGTGAATGCTGGCTACGACCCAGGGTTCACGAAGGAACTGGGGATATGAGGCCCTTGGCTTCCTGAAGTTCACAGTTTTATGGGTAAATGAGACCTACTGTTAATAAAGAAGTGAAACACTGTAAATCATTAAAGATGAGCCACGTCAGAGCCCCACCAGGTGCCAGGCCGGGAAATTCCTGTGACTGGGCAGGCGAAGGGGCTGGGAGAGGAAGAATTTGAACTTGACCTACAAATACGTGTGACGTTTTGACGAGGAAAACCAAAGGCACAAGCTTGGCAGGCAGAATGACCGTGGTATAGGTGGAGTGAGGGTGCCACAGTGCAGGTGCTGTTTGGGACCAGGGTGGCAGAGAATACGGCTGGGGAGTCTGATCTGGTCACCTGCAGGCCGTGACTCTCCGGGGAGTGACTTTATCCTCTGTTATAAGCACTAAGCAACCCAGAGGCTTTCACTGAACAATGACTTTACTGTGAGGACCTGAGCCCAGCACAGGCTGGGGCAGGGCGGGCTGCAGGTCACGGTCTTCAGTAATGACTGCTCTTTAAGCTGGAGCTTGATGCTATGAGGAAGAGCAAACAAGGGCACACTGGTGCGTGGGGGAAATCTGGGGCCCGTCAGTGACAGAGCCCAGGACTTTGGCGGGCACAGGCAGGAATCCAACTCTTTTGGTGGAGGAGTTCTTCTCCTCTGCCCAGGCCCCACCTCTAGGTATCACCACGCTGGGCACCAGCAGCAAGGCTGTGCCCATAAGCTCAGCAAACCCAGTGGAAAGAGAGACTGCAGCCACTGATCCAGCCAAATTCAGGAAACTCCATGCTGGCTCTGCGGGGCCAAGCCCTGCGTTCCAGAGGATGCGGCGCCTGCCCAGGCTGGGGCAGGCCTCCACCTTCAGAGCTGCAGCTCAGTTTTATCCAGTCCAGTACCATGGGGAGGTGTGGCAGAAAGTTCAGGAGGGACTGAAGTGGCGGCTGGAAACAAGGGTAGAGAGAAGGAAGGGGGTGGCTGTACTGAGAGCGTGGAGCTAGAGCTTGTTACCAGAGCGTAGTTCCACTGGCAGGACATAGGATGGGGTCTGAGGTTTAAATGATGTCTCCTAAGTAGTGATAATAAACGCCCCTATTTTCTACTTGCCAAATCCAACCCACTGTCCTCCTCCTTCCTTGACCTGTGAGAGTGTGGCTCCCATTCTTATGTATTCTTGCCAGAATCCCTACTCTGGACCTCAAACGTCAATGCAGAAGAAGCGGAGATGCTGAGCAATGAGAAGCGTCAGCCTGTTCCACCTGGAACACAGTCCTGCCGCTGGCATTGAGTCAGGGCCAGCACGGTGCAGCCCCTGTCCCTTCTGCAAGGGCAGCAAACCTGGTCCTCCCGGCATGGGTGTGAGCTTCTCTCCAGGACATGCTTGGTGCCGCTGAATGAGACAGCCCTGCCCCTTCTCAGAGACAGAATGGAGGGCAGAGTGCACACAGCTCCTTGTGACCTGGACCTGCTCCAGCCAGAACTCAGCTCTGTGTGTCCCACCTGCAGAAACGAACCCAGAGAGCCCTCTCCCTCTGTCCTGCATTAGTGGAAGTCTCTGACCGAAACTTCTGCCCTCATTGAGAACAGCACCATTGCAGTGGCCAGCCGTCATGCTGGACAAGCATACAAGGCTTGGTCTGGCAACCTTATCCCGTGGGGGCCACATATTTTCACTATGTTAAAATGGAAGTCAGCAGGGTGGGGTGATTCATGCCATAATCCTAGCAGCCTGGGAGACTGAGGCACAAGGATTTCAAGTTCAATCCCAGCCTGGACTACTTAGCAACTTAGCAAGACCTTATCTCACAATGAAAAATAAAAAGGGGCTGCCTGTTGATGTAGCTCAATCTCCAGTACAGAAACACACACACACACACACACGCACACACAGGCACACACAGGCACACGCGTGCACGCACACACACACACACACAATCCAAGCTCCACCAGAGTAGACTTGGAGGATTTGTTCATGGCTGTGGCCAAGTCCTGGGAGAGTTGGACACAGAGCTGGTATTCAGGGATCCAACAACTGACTGCGCTTCTTGTAACACCATCCCTACATTCCCCACATTCCCCTACCCCGGACCTCCCAGCAGGGGCTCCTCAGCCAACCTAACCCGACCAAGGCTCCCAAGACAGCAGCTTGCAAGCTGACACTGAGTAGCATCTGCTCCCTGCTCAGTCACAGAGCTGTGGGGAAGCCCCTCACCACCCACTGTGTCTGATGCTCTGTAACCTTCCCTGAAGTGCCTCTGCATGGGTCAGATACCCTTCCTGGCAGACAGCTGTGACCATGCAGCCTCCACCCCCGTGTAGGAGTCCTGAAGATACCGAGTGTGAGTCACCAGTTCATCGTGCACCTGAGAGAGATGTCCATCCTGTCAGTGTGCTGGGCAGAAAGCAGCCCCGTGCAGATCTGGAGCCGCCACTCAGACACAGCAAGAACGCATCACAGCAAGCCCAGTGGTGGTGGACCCCACCCGTCCTGGCCACACTGCTCAGGAGATGTGAGTGACCGGCTGAGTGGGGCACATGGACTCCCCTCCGTCACAGCCGACCTCCGCGCGTGGTGCCGGTGCCAGTGCCAGCACCCACCACTGATTTTTGGTGACAACAGAAGGGAAGGAAGCACAGAAGGAGCCGGCTTCCCCTGCCGTCAGCGCCTCATGCATCCTTGAGCACATTATAAGTGCCTCTTGACTCCTAGGAACTCCGTTTCTTTATCAATCTCAGTGATAAAGAACATTGCTAAAGGATAAGAACGTTCTGGTTTAATTTTTCATGAGCGCAAACATGAAAAATTCAAGCTAATACAACCCAAAGTGAGCATTGAGGGCGCCCACAGCCCTGACACCTGCTTCTCAAACCAACACCGCTGTTTCCTGTGTCCACTCCCATGCTGACCAGGCCTAATTGGAGCCTGGGCTGTGCAGGCCAGCAAAGCCGGGATGCTGGGGGTGAGGCACAGATGTCCTCTGCGTGCCACTGGAAGGCCTCTGCATTTGTTTATCAGAAGGTCACTCCTAATGGTTTTAATTTAAATTTTTTATGTTTTCCTTCATGAAAAATTTAAAAACTTTGTGGTAAGGGTCACATGAAAGAAATTTGGGAGATTAAGGAGCAGTGCTGTCCTGCAGCAGAACCCAGCCTGACTGCAGCACCGGGCTTCCCTTGCCAGTGCCTGAGGGAACACACTCTCCCCATCCGCCCTGCTCAGAGTCCTGTGCCATGCCTGGCTGCCACCTTTTCCTGCTCAGTTCAAGTTTTCAGATCTTCCTCTCCGAGAGCCCTGTCTTTCTGTGCTGTCACAGCCCTCGATGATAGGCAGAGTCACCTCCAAAGCCAACTGGACAACAAGCCAGGAGGGTTTTTGCAGGAGCATCCCCACGGACACTGCAGGCAGAGGACACTGGTCTCTTCCCCAGCTCAGAGCCCTGGGAAGCAGCCACAGCAGCCCTATGGAACAGTGGTCACCTGCAGAATGGGAACACAGCCTCTCCTTTGGCCAGGGAGCCACAGACTTTATGTATCTTCATTCATTCATTTGCTGACTTTACAACCAGTAGCATTGTTTTGGGTCTTGCACAGTGCTGGGGGCCCAGCAGTGAGGACGTGGAACTCCCAGCACATTAGGCAGACCAGCTGCAATGCTGCAGTGGATGGGAGACCCTGTGCTGCAGAACCACCCCACCTAGTTGCTCAGAAAGTGCTATCTAGGGAGAAACCCAGAGATCAACAGGGAACTCTAGGTAGGGAAGGAGGGACAACTGTTCCAGGCCTCTTTTGACAAGGCATGAATGTTCCTTCACAGGCCTCTGGTCCCCTCCTAAGCCCCCAAGGCCCAGCCCAGCCCTGCTCTGCTCCTGTCTGCATGGATCTATCCTCTGGATCTTCAAGAGAATGGATGGTGGAATGCAAGATCCAGTAATAGGCTGCCTTCCCTCAGTGTGATAACCCAGGTCAAGTGCAGTTGTGTGCATCCTCCTTCCCATCGCAGGACAGAGCCCTGGGGGGATGTCTGCAGTTAGGAGCTGGCTCCAAGTTTGTAGAAGGCAGGGCATTTCCATTCAGGAGCTGCCCAGGGTTTGAGCACAGTTTCCGCACAGACTTTTGCCTTTTCTTTGTATTGGTCAGGAGTGGAACAGTGGAGTCCCATGCTACATAAGCAGCAGTTCCCACACACTTCTCAGATCAGTCTAGGAGGGCTCTCTCCAATGTAATGAACACCCTCTACTACAGCATAGGTCATGTTAAAATGAAGATTTGCTTTAGTGCTCCTGTAAACTTGCTCATAATTAACTTCTTGAGTAGTGTGGGCTGCAAATCTACTTTGGATTCTTATCCTGAGTGTGGATGGAGCAGTTGGTTCAAGATAGAGCAATAAACACTAGAGGCTGTTAGCACTGAAGACCTCCAGAGATCAGCAGCCAATGAAGATCAGCAGCAGAAACCAGTGGCCAACAGAGTTGACCATGGTGTCTGGGACAAGCTGGCACTAGAAGGTGGCAGCCAGCAGCAGCGGAGAGCAGCCGGCTGTGCTCTGTTAGCTTCCAGCATTATCTGGTGTCATCTGGTGCCCGACATCAGGACTGCTAATAGAGTTGCGCTTTCCAAATTCATAACTTCCATCTGAATTGAGCAAAAGAACTCTAGACTGGGAGCTGGGGATTTAGCTCAGCGGCACAGTGCCTGCCTGGCAAGCGTGACATCGTGAGTTCGACTCCCAGTACAGGAAAAAAAACAAAAACAAAAAAAAGAACTCTAGATTGATTGGCAGCAAATGTGGTGTTAGGAGGTGGAGTCTGATCAGAAAATGCAGGTCACTGGGGACATATCTTCACTTCCCTGGCTTCTCCCTTCACTCTCTGCTTCTTAGCAGCCATGATGTGAGCCATTTCCTCTTCCACTCTGCTCTTCTTGCATTGGAGACAGTTGGCTGTTATGACTCATCTAGATGTCCACCCAAAGCCTCATGCAGCCATGAAATAGGGCTTTTTGGAAGTGGTTGTATCTAGGGTGTGTAGTGCTTTGATTAAGGGTGTGATACTGGGGTTAAGTATGTAATGCTGGGAATAAGGTTACCCCACAATACTTGTGGGTAGCACTAATCAATACGTTGCTAGCCTGGATAGAATATAAAAGGAACAGAAAGAGGCTACTGCTATTGCTGCTCATGCTTCTGTTAATGTTTTTGCTTGCTCCTCGCTGTCTTTTCCAGTCCTGTCACATTATTAACTGTTTCTCCTCTTTGATGCCTCTCCACCATGCCACCCTGTCTTGGAGCCAGCCAATTATGGACTGAAACCTCTATAAATTGTGAGTTAAAGTACACCTTTTCTCCTTTAGCCTCAAGTGTTGGGTATTTTGCTCAGCAACTCAAAAAGTAACTAAGAGAGATTTTGTTACCAGAAGTGGGGTCATTGGTATGACATTACCTGGCTGAGTAGTTCAGGAGCCTTTGGAACTGGCTTCTGGAAAGAGTTTGGGAAAGTCTGGAGATGCCATCTAAAAAAAGCAGTCATAAAATGCTTTAAGATGTACTTGGTGGGAGATTCTGGTTAGCGCTCAGAAGACTAGAATCCTGATGGAAATGCTGCTGGTAAAGACCAGGCTTAGGAGGTTTCTGCTAGGAAGAAGGACTGCATTGACTGTTGGACTCCACGTCATGTGTGTTATACTTTGGCAAAGGTCTGTCTGCATTTTTCTCATGTCTGTAGTTTTTCCTAAGACTGAGATTAAGGGCGTAAGACTAATTAATCTTACAGAAGAAATTTCAAGATAGTCTAATGTTGAGGCAGTGGCATGGCTATTACTGGGGATTTTGACCAGATCTATGTTCAAAATCAAGAGCAAAGAACCTAGCAGAATGATTTCAAATATTTTGAGTTTGGTCAGAAAGGAAGCTGTAGTAAAGCTGTGGGCTGTAGAGATATTGGTAGCTGAGGATGAAAAGGACAAGGGAAAAGATGGCCCGAGGATATCACAAGAGCCAGCAGGACTCCAGCCTTTGCAGCATTTAGGTTGAAAAGGTTAAAGACTTTGCTTTGAGAAGAAAGCCCAGAGCACCATGTCCCAGAATGGCAGTGGATTAGCAGAGTTGTTCCTTGGGATTGAGTTCAGAGTGCTCAGCAGTTCAGGCACTTTTCTCCTACAGCAGAGACAAAAGAAAGCCTGGCTCCAGCTGGCAGCAGATCTTGGCATCATCCACGTAGTGCTGGTTCTGAATGCAGGATACAAGATTGTGGTGTCAGAAATTCTTCCATGCAGATTTCAGAAGGAGATTTGGAAAGCCAGGCAGTGTACCCCTGAGAGGGCAGTGTGTGAAACTGTGAGTGTGAAGCCAAGGAGCAGTGGAGACCCCAGAATGTTGGAGAAGCCAGAAACATGAATTATCTGAGGAAAGCTGCAAGGAGTGCAAAAGCCATCCTAAAAGAGAAGTCATGGCATCTCCAACCAACACAGGGTTATTAAGGTGGAGTCACAAAAGCCATTTGGAGTTCATATCTTGCCATAGATTGTCTCAAATGCTGGACTTGGAACTATGTGACTTAATGTCTGCTCTGCTGGATTTTGGACTTGCCTTGATCCCATTCCTTTTATCCTCATATTTGTACATTTTGCAATGGTAATGTTTATCTTGTGCCATTGTATGTTGGAAGTGTTTAACTTTCTTTACATTTGTACAGGGATCTAGAGCAAAAAATTTGCCTTAAATCTCAGAGGAGACTTTAGACTTGGACTTTTCAGCAATGCTGAAACTGTTAGGAGTTGGAAATCCTCAGAGATAGATTAAATGCATTTTGCGTAAAGGGATGTGCATGGGTCTTTGAGGGGCCAGGGGCAGAATGCTATGGATCATATCTAGATGTCTGCTCAAAGTCTCATGCAGCCATAGGTGGGAAGCTGCAAAGGTGGCTGGATTAGGGTGCGTGGTGCTTGAATTAATGAAGGTGCTCCACCCTGGGGATGGGTGGAACCATACAAAATGCAGTTGTCTGAAAGGGACAAAAGGGACAGAAAGAAGGCAGGCCTGCTGCTTCTGCTGCTGCTGCTGCTTCTTGTTGCTGCTTTACTTGCTGCTTGCTGCCTTCTGCCTGCCCTTCCATGCCATGACTCTCCTCCATGATGTCCCTCTGCCATGCCAGCCTACCTTGGAACCAGCCACTTATGGACTAAAACCTCTACAAACTGAGCCAAATAAACTGTTCCTCCTTTAACTTTGGGTGTCAGGAATTTTGTCTCAGCCATGAGAAGAGTAACTAAGACACTGACTGTAGGCTGAGTCCTTTAAAAACCATGAACCAAAATAAACCTCCCCTCTTTTAAATTGTAGGTGTTGGATATTTTGTCCCAGAAATGAGAAAGTGACTGAGACAGAACCATTGCAGATATAATTAGGTAAATTAAGAAGAGATCACATTGCAATACGATGGACCTTAATCCTACATAAGCGTTTTGACACTGGAGCATTTGTGAAGAAGACAGAGATTGGGGTGATGTTCTTACAAGCCAAGGAAGACCAAATACTGCCAGAAGCTGGGGGAGCCTGGAATGCATCCATCTCAGACACCTTCTGAGGAACGATGGCCCTGGCGACACTGCTCTTGGATTTCTGACCCCTGATCTTCTGCTGTCGGAGCCCCCCATTACTGCCACTTCATTACAGCACACACAGGAGCATCACACCCCAACTCTCATTCCCGTCTGGGACCCGTCCCCCTCTCCACCTCTCAGGTTTCTGGTTGCAGATGGGCATGAGAGGTGACGTGTGAGCATCTGGGACAATGGAGGAGTGCTAAGGTGACTTACAGGCTCTCGTTTAGTTTTACAGTACACAGCACCATGCCTATCAGAAAGGAGGCATCATTCCCATCACCAAGAGTGTGGGCCTTTGAGAGAATGCCCTGGATGGCACAGGCCACTGGCGTGAATTCAGACCTTGACCTCTCATAGTCTCTGGATCTCTTTGCTGTGATCTGCATATGCTCCAATTTGACCTGTGTCCAAGACTTCCACCCGATCATTGCCTACATTCTCATCTCTCCTGCTAAGAGGATTTCTTTGGTCAGTTTGTCTCATGGAGTGGATTTTGACATTGGACCTTCATTCCTAGGCCTGATGTTTAGCCATTCCTGTGTCTGGCTCATGGCCTTCCTAATGGTTAATGGGGCCTAACCCCATGCAGTCTGAGATAGACTCACCTGTCAGGTATCCAGGTGGTCAGGCATTTGGGGATGGCTGGGAAGCAGTTTCTCTCCATGACCTTCTTCCCCACCCAGCAGCTCTAGTGGTAGAAATTTTAGGACAGAGTAGATCTGGTAGTGGCATGCACTACAGGGGAAGAGGAGAGAGAATGGCAGGGAGGTGGGCCTCTGCAGCAGAGCCTTTGTGCAGAGTTGGAACAATATGAGAGCTTACTAGAGCACCTTGAGGAATAGTAGAAAGTGAAGCCAGCAATGCAGTGTGCACATGATAGAGACAGAAGAAAGCAAAGGGAAGACAAACCTGAATGCATCAAGATAGGGAGAGGAGAAGTGAATCACAATGAAGACTTTAAGAAGGTTCCAAAAGATGGATTTTTACAAGGTGGCAGCTCCAGCACTTGGAGCTCTAAGAATGTCCTGTAGAGCCTATGTCACATAAACAAAGCAGAGAGTTTGGGCCAGGGGGGCCATGAGCTGCTCTTCTCCCTTCTACACACAAGACCAGGCTTCCCCATGTTTGGCGTGTTCCTATATCTCCAAGGGCTCCATCCCTTCTTGTGAGATTCATTATCCAGAGCACTGTGTCTTAGTCACTTTTCTCATTGCTGAGACAAAATACCCAACCCCCAAAGTTAAGAGAAAAAAGGAGGAACAAAGAAAAGGGAGACAAGCTTCTTTCTGGCCCTTATATTGTATGTAATCTCCCAGAATTAGGTGGTGTCAATCCACACCAAGCAATCACCTACCCTTAATCTCAACATCCTTAATCCCTACACTGCACTATGAATCAATCATACACTTTGGACTCAGCCACCTCCATAAAATAGAAACCACCCTGTGACCATGTGAGGCTTTAGGGGGACCTCTAGACACAAACCATAAAAACATCCAACCCAATAATTGGTCACTACAACAAAAATTTCCTTTTCGTGTCAGCAATGAAAGTTGAATGGCAGAAAAGCCTATAGCATAAGGTCAGATACCAGAGAGCAACCTTAGTACATATATTTAAACACAGTTTGAAAAATATGGGGACTACGGAGTCAGAATTATAAATCAAGATTTTGCCTATCTATTATATTTAACTCTATGATTAAATTAAAAATGAAGCTACCTTAAAGAAACATTTGAAAATAATGAAGGTATGCATTCATTATACTAATCTCTGTCTCTTCTGTTCACTCACATTACATATCCACACAAAGAAGAGAGATAACTTGTATGGGTCAGTCAGTCTAAAGCATATTCCTACTTGCTCTGGATTATCGGACAAGATTAAAGACAAAATGATAAGCTACAATCATGTCCTATCTTTAAAAAATGAGGCTAATTAGATCCTACAATAAATGGACAAGAAGATTTCACTTTAGAATGGATAAGTTAACCCAAATAATAGAGTGAATAAAAAACAAAATAAAGAACACAGTGTCTAACTCTAACCCTAACCCTAACCCTAACCCTAACCCTAACCCTAACCCTAACCCTAACCCTAACCCTAACCCTAACCCTAACCCTAACCCTAACCC
>NW_004955528.1:2976139-3027423 GCF_000276665.1 Chinchilla lanigera | reverse complement strand
TAACCCTAACCCTAACCCTAACCCTAACCCTAACCCTAACCCTAACCCTAACCCTAACCCTAACCCTAACCCTAACCCTAACCCTAACCCTATCCCTAGGTGAAAGTGTAGTGCAACAAAGCTCTTCTGTGTTGATGCTAGGAATACTAAATGGCCCAGTCACATTGGAGGACAGTTTGGCATTGACTTTCAAAGCTGCATGTAGTCTTCCTCTAAGATCCAGCTTCCACACCCTCAGGTATTTACACAACTGATTTGAAACCCTCTGTTCACATAAAAACCTTCTAGTAAATGCATATAGCAACATATTCACTCAACTAAAATCTAGAAGTAACCAGAATACCTATCAATAGTTGAATGGGTAGAATATACATTAAATGGGAACTCAGTATCCAAAAAAATGAGAGAATGAAATATCAAGCCACACAGACACTGATGTATCTTGAATGCATATTGCTGAGAGGAGAAAATTCTATAGAAACCTCCGTACTGTAGGATTTTAATTATATGATATTCTGGAGAGGCAAGACTATAGAGATGACAAATAGGAGTTGAAATTAGGTTGGTTAACTAGGGGAACTTGGGCCCTGAAACTAGGTTTGTGGTCTTACAGTGCCACTACTCATTTGACAAAACCCATATTACTTCACAGTAAATAAATAGTACACCTTGGTGTATGCAAATTAAAATAAAGGCGAAGAGGTGGGAAGCTACCAGAAGAAAATGCAAGATACACCAGACGAATACAACTGCACTGCACATGTGCAACACACACCTTGCAGAGGCTGACCTGAGCAGGTCTGGTACTGAGGCTAGAGGCACAGGAAACTGCATGTAGTGCTTCCCTCAGGTGCTACAGTAGTTTCTTCCTGGGCCATGCGTTAGCAGCTCTGATGCTGCTGTGCATGCGTACTGGACGGCAGCAGAGGAATAATGGATGGGGGACTGTCAGAGCCAGGTTTCTCCTCTTCTCCTTCCTGCAGTGGGAGATTACAGGAAAACAAAGGGAGGGTATCAGAATGATCCATATGCAATGCAGTAGTGATCAGAGGTGCAGGCATCAGTGTGAATCCATGTTCAGGCTAAGTTAAATAAAGATGCTTATACACAAACTATGTGTGTCTACATATGCATTATGTGTACATAGGTGTAGATAGACACAAAACTATATATGTATATGTGTATGCACACATACCCAGAGCTAACATATATGTACATTTATTTCTTATCTCTGCCAGACAAGAGAGCTTGAAGCAATAACACCACCTCAGGAGCAAAGAGCACACCTCACTGTGCTAGATCTTGGTCTCTAATGTTATTCTCTAAAAAAATGATAAAACAAGAAAGTAAGCAAAAACACACAGGAAGGAATACAGAAAGCTGAATGTTCCAAGTAGATGCTCTACCCTTAAGAATGTGGGTATTCACATCCTACTCTTTAAATGTGGACTGTACATAGTTGCTTCCTTCCAAAGAGTGCAGACTGCAAAGAGCAGAAAGAACCATACCACAAGGCAGAACCCTAACCAGCATAGCCTCCTCTGGGTGATACTAGGTACCACAGAGAGCATCTGGTCACCATAGTGTGTGTGCCCCTGATACCATGTGATAAAAGTGGGGCTCTGCTTCTATAATCTTCCTCCACATCATGGACTGATCAGGCCTACAGCCTCCCAAACGAGTGAATGGCAAAGGTTTAAATAAACGAGATAAGTGATATGATTTCAGAGCTCCAGGAGAATTAAAGCCCTCTAACACAATTCAAGTTTCCTTGGGGACTGAGACAGAGACCTTCTCTGGGTGGTCTGTATTTACTTAGCTTTCAAACAAAGGAGGGAAATACTGAGGAAAGCACAGGAAACTGAGCAGGACCTTGGGAGTCGTTACAAAGACTTCCCTTATGCTAATAAAGAGAACTATCTTGTCTCCAAGTTGACATTCACTGCAAGAGTGAGATGCCTTCAACTATTGTCTCTATTTAGTTGACTGGGGTTGGAGCCAGGCGTCCTCAGCTGTGGCCTTATATTGTCCTTTGAGGCATCACAGGCCACTGCAAACCTCACAGGGGTTCACTTACTATGAGTCTGCTGTCCATCTCCGGACAAGGGTGCTAGGCCTAACACAGACAAATAAACATGCAAAACCCAATTGATTAATTTTAAATCCTGCTCAGAGCCACTTTGTAGTGGTCTTCATCACCTCCCAAAAGCCCAGTGAAGAACACAAGCAAACAAATGCCCTTTGAGAAACATTTTATAAAATATCAAAGTCAACAATAATATCTCTTCAAAATTGTCTAGGTTATCAAAAATAAGGAGGTATGATATTTGTTATGAATGAACTTGTCACCCAAGTTCATAATGCTCAATGAGACTCTATTTAGAGATAACCCCTCTAGGGAAGTAATTAAAGCCAAATGATACAGGAACGTTAGGGGCCAATCCAACAGGAAAGCGTGCTTAGAAGAAGAGTTCCCAGAAAGCCAGTTCTCTCTACCTCACAAGGACACAGAGTGAAGACAAGTCCTCTCCAGGCTGGGAAGAGTCCTCACCAGACACCAGCCTTACCAGATTAGACTGTGGTCCGGGGCTTCCAGGCTCCAGAGCTCAGAAAAAAACTCATGTTGCTCCAACTCCCCATTTGATTTTTTGTTATGGTGCCTGGAGAACTGACAGCAACAACATATAAATGTAATGTGCTCAGCTGCATGATACCCTGAGATGCAAGAAGGAACATGGAGTAAAGCAAAGGAAATCTGGAAAGAATGGACTTTAGTGTGAAACACTCTGTAGTGCTGGTTATTGATTATGATGCATCTGCTGTATTCAAAATAGGATGTTAATAACGGGGTGATTCCTCTGAGTAACTGGGACCACTCTTATTCCCTTCATAATTTTTCCCTTAAGCCTAAACTGTCTTAAAATAGAAAGTTTATCAAAACATAGGTTTGTTGCTGCAGTGAGGATAAAGATATGTTTAAAAAAAAAAAAAGCAAAACAAAAAAAACCAGATTTTTGCCTAGGGCTTCAAATAGAGCTAAAGCAAACAAACAAATAAAAGCTTAGGTAACTTGCCAGAGAATGAAAGCAACAAGGAAGAAAGCAGGACCAGAGAGAGAGAGCCAGGGCGTGACACTGTGCTGGAGCTCCAGGAGACAGCTGCTCCTGCAGCCAGCCCTGCTGCTTAGGATGCCCGAGAAACAACCTCTACCTCTCTGGTCTACAGAATGGACCTGGGGCTGGCTGGTGCTCTCCAAGCCCATGTGACTAAGAGAGACTGCTGTAAGGCACAATTGAATAATTATATAATTGATAAACTTAAAGAAACACAAAAAAATCAAAGAAAAATCTAAGACTACTGAATAAAGTATAACCATAGCCTGACAGAGCTTCTCTGAGCCAATTAAGCCTGCTTCTTTCATATCGTGTGACCCTACAAAAACAGAACTACTCATCATTTCCCCATCATGACCCATTCCTACCTACCCATTATCCCTGCTGTTGTCATTCCCAAATTCATACATGTCCTACTGTCTGCTCCTGCACTGCTCCACTACCACGCTCCTGGTGGGTTGTGCTGCCCTGCATTCTGGAAGCATCCTTCCACATATCCAAGTGCTCACTCTCCCAGCATCTCGTGCTGGACTTGCTCAAGCGCTTTGCTCTTCCCTGCTAAATTATGGTCCTCAGGACAGGATTTAATGCAATCCTGAGTCACCTCTGCATGCTCACAGAAACCTGGACTATTGCCTTTACCCTGTAAAACCTCACACAGCACCTGATGGGTGGAGAAGTAGACACATGAACAGTGGAATCATTATTTTTGAAGAACAGCTATGATATTAATTGACCTGATAAGAAGAAGTGGAAGTGGCTAATAGCTTTCTGTTTCCTCTGTCTTCTATCTGCCATCATGCACAGAATAACCCCAAGGGCATGAGCCCTTCTTTCTCTCCTACTTCTTCAATAGTTATTGAAACATGGGTGGCAATTTTCAGCCCAGGCTGCTGTGGGAAAGGCAACCTAATCTTCTCAGCACAGTGAGACACAGCTGGCTGGCCCTGTAGTTTACATTCAGTTCAAATGTTTATGTGATGATTTTCTGTTTTGTGTTCTGCATCTCTCAGTGACACGGGAGCTTGGTGTGAGGGGGGTTCCATGGTTGGGTGATTCTTAATCTGGAATAAGACCCAGTCCTTTGTCATAAGCGTTTCCGTGAGGCTCAGCACATTCTTTTTAAAACCAGCCATTCTCGCTCAAGTCTTTCTACTTATTTTTAAGCCATTTGTTTTCTGCCAGGTCTTGGGCAAATTGCTGCCTGTCTCAAAGTAAGGATGGTGACAGTGACTATCTCACAGGGCTGCTGGAGGATGGAATGGCTTAATACACAAATGCATCCCTGGTTTAGAGCAGAGGTTAGCAGCTGAGCAGTGCACAGAAAGAGCTAACCACACCTGTGGGCCTTGTCACAGTGCACAAGTTGTAGGCTCCGGACCTGACTGCTTGGGGACTGAGTGGAGGGCGGGGCTTGCTGAGTGACAGCATGACTTCCAGGTGTACAGTGCCAGAGGGGCGCGCTTTGGCTGTATGGACCATCATCAGCTTTTTGGCATCCCAGGATCATGCACAGCCTTCAGTAGCTATTGAAGAAGGAGAAGAAATCGGTGGGCTCATGCCCTTGGGGTATTCTGCGTGTGTTGGCAGACAGTAGAGACAGGAAACAGAATGCGATTAGCCACTTCTGGTTCCTCCTTTCAGCTCAATTGATATCATAGTTCTGCTCCAAGCCTGAACCTGAACCGGGGCCGTGGGATGGGAGGCCACCTGGGGGCCTCACACAGTCTGGGCTGCCAGGTACCATCAGAGAGTCTGAGTCCTTGAGCCCACCGCAGGCTGAAGTCACCTTCTCTCAGCCCCTTTGGACCATGGTCAGGGGCCTCAGGCAGAGGTGATCCCTTCCTCCCCAGCTACAAGTTTGGTGGCTACTGACTCCATCCCAAAATGGAGAGCCTTGTTCTACAGGGTACAGTAGTGAGAATCCTGGAGGCTGGCATCAGTTGGAGGCAGCTTAGGAGAATTTATTCTGTGTGTCATGAAACCAAGTGGACAGAGGGGGGCCAAGGGTCTGGGGAGGCCAGGGGCTGGCACCAGGACACCCCCTTGCCCTGGCTCCGGCTTGGTAGCAGCTCTCTTTGCTTGGGCACATTCTGCCAGTGTGTGCTTATTTCTCCCCAGGCTCATAGACTAGCACTCCCTTCCACTCTGCCCTGCACATTCCCTGCGTGAGAGTGGGGCTCGCCCCGCTGGGCTCAGGTGTCTTCACCGAGCCCATCCTTCCTGGTCTGGAGAGTGCATCCTGCAGGCCAAAATGAAAAGGGGTCATTCTGGTTAAGCAGCAACTCCCCCAAATATTGATTTCCCATCGACAGAGGGCACAGGGTGAATCTGGCCATGCTGGGGGACTCTCAAGCTCTCTTTGTCCTTAGACTTCCTCTAGGATCTTAGCAGCATCTGCGAGTCCTTGGGCAGAGATAAATTCACCCTGCCAGGTCAGGACAAGCTGCCAAGGACAAAACCTTCCTGGGGAAAGGCACACGTTCCACTGCTAATTTCCATGACACCTGGAAGATAAGCCACACACAGGGGGTAAAACTCCAAGCCGCACCTCCTCCTGCTGCCATGGGTGACTGGAGCAGACAGCGCTGTCTGATGGAATTCATTGTTTTGCATCCCTGGACCTAAAACATTGCTTTGTACTTGCGAATCTGGACCCTACTGTCACATTGTAAAGCCCTCCCCCTGGAACTGTGAGTGAAAACAAGGTCAGTCACAAGAAGCATCAGCTTATTCCCCTTTCCACAGTTAGGGTCTGGCCACAGTCTGCTTTTGGTGAGCTCTCCCTGGCATGCAGAAGGAGTGCAGAGCCGCTGGGCTGTCCTGGGCTCAACACACACATCAGCCTTGGTCTTCTCTACCACTAAGACAGACAGGACCACTTTGTGGAAGGGATGCACCGACATAAATAATTGAAAGTCGGAGCTCGGTGTGCCTCCAAGATGAACCGTCATCTATTTTAAATGATAAGAAAAGTGTCGGTTCTCTCCACCAGGGACAGCCCAGATCCCTTTATTGAACCGCCTGCTCTGCCCACGCCTCCTCCCTCCTGTACTGAGCTGAGTGAAAGCGCCATGCTGGGAGGGGAAATGCACACAGAAAGAGGTTGGTCTGAGGATGCCTTCTCTTTCTTTTGTAGTTTCTAAGGGTAAAACAAATTACACTGCCACAGAACTTCATTTTCTATATATTTTTCAAGAAGGTTCTCAGCAGACTCAGAAACTGTACAGAGATAGGATCAGATACAGTAGCACAATTTAAACAGAATTAAATAGAATCTGATTTATAACCCTGAACCCATAGACCAGAGTGTGTATTAATAAACCATCTCTGGGGGGAAATGGAGTTGATGTCCCCAAACTTATCCCAGGTGGAATCTGCTGCCATATATTATTGGACATTAAAATTCTCTACAGCACTTGGAACTGCAAATTTGCTTTACAAACAGTTGGATAATATCAAATCTACTGGCTCATTTCTCCACGGGGGGAGATGCAGACACCAAAAGACACCTCTGTACTGAAAAACCAGCGATAGAGACTGCTGAGCTTCCCATTGTAGGTGGTGACTCATGACCCAGCAGGGCTGTCTTGCATCTCCCCCACCGCCACCAGAGCCAGCTTCGGCCTCAGTGCAGGACCACCTGCCAAAGCGCACATATAGCGTGTTCAGTGCATCATTTCAAACACCTTCTGTCGTGTACATGGTTATAATGGGCACGATAATGTATGTAATTGTTCAACAACATCGTACCCAAGCATTTAATCTATATTTAATAGCTTGGTAAGACAGGACATAATGAACAACGGGCCCCAGCATGCTTTGCAGTTTATATATTGCCATCCAGCATAATCTAATTTTTCAGTCTTACCTGATGGCCATGGAAGGAGCAGAGAAATGCCTGACAGTAAAGGTGGGAACCAGTCTGAAGAGGAAGGAGCATGCAGTATTTCTTCATTAAGTATTTCCTTCTTCAACCTCTGCATCAAAGAGATGGTTATGTTAACTGAAGTGCTCTTCTACCCTTTTGTCACATAGCACAAGGATGCCCTCGAGCAAGCCACATCGCAGTGGCCAGCCTCAGTCTCACCACATGCACAGGAATAAAGCATCTCAAGATGGAAGGCCACAGAAATTCAGCTTGATCTCACATAACAATAGCTCCCAAGCTCTCACCCCCAAATGAGCATGATTCTAAAGAAAGGGCAGTCATCTAATTTGAATACATCTCTATTAGGGTAACTCAACTAACATGTCCAAAACTTATTACACTGTCTTTTTAAACAAACTTTTAGGTTTTAAGAAACATGAAAACAAGGGGTTGGGGATTTAGTTCAGCGGCACAGTGCCTGCCTGGCAAGTGCAAGTTCGTGGGTTCCATTCCTGGTACCGGAAAAAAAAAAAAGAAAGAAACATGAAAATACTATAGAGTTTACATATACCACATACCCTACTACTTCTGTTATTAAAAACTTACATTAGTATTGTATATTAGTCATAAAATCAATTGCTATGTCAATGCAGTATTATTAGCTGAAGTCTACACGTCACCAGATTTTCTAGATATCACATTACGTTCAGCAGTTATACCTCCTTAGGCTCCTGCTTGCTATGACAGTTTTTCAGGTTGTCTTTGTTTTTGATGATGTGGATAGTTCTGAGTAGTACTGGTCAGATATTTGATGGAATTTCCCTGGAGAAGGCCATGTAGAATGTGTCTGCCTGGGTTAGGCTATGGTTATCGGTTCTAAGAGGAAGATTACAGTGGTAAAGACCATTCCTATTACATCGTACCAGGAGCGTGGTAGATTTTGACCTTGGTCACTTGACTTAAGATAATTTGGGTCAAGTTCCTTCCCTGTACTTACTCATTTTTCCCCTTCCTCAACTGTACTCTTTGCCCACACTTAAAGAGTGGGGATTCATACTCTTCTACCTTGAGAGGGGGTGTATCAGTCAGGGTTTACTAGAGGAACAGATATAACACAAGATAAACAAATGTACAAGAAATTACAAGTTTGGCTTACAATGGTCAGCTACAGAGTTGGATGAGGAAGCGTGCAGAAGGTGTCTGCACGCTGGAGATTGAAGAGCCCAGCCCCGGGCCTGGAGCTCGCTGCAATGTCCATGCAAGTCCACATCGAAAGGCTGATGGGTCTGCGACGGAATGCTGAAGAATCTACCATGAAGGCTGGAGAGCCAACACCAGAAGGCTGAAGAGTCCAGATGGAAGCCCAACAGTCTGCACCAGAAGCCAGGAGATGACCAAGCTGAAGGCGAAGACCAGAGCTCCTCCGAAGAACCAGCAGCCAGTCCTTCCTCAATGTCTTTTATTATGCAGTCTACCCTCTCTGGGGAGGTGGGGGTGGTCCTCTACACCCACACCCTCTGCGTGCCTGCCTCTTGCACAGGCTCAGGATGAATACAAATTAAGCACCCTGGACCCCTTCTGAGTTGCATAGTTAACCTTCTAAACTTCTCAAATTAACACAATAAACGACGTCCCAGAAGGGTAAGGGCGTGTCCTTTTCACCCCAAGAGGCAGAACTGCTGAGTCTCTTAGCCAAAGCTCTAGATTCCCCAAGTTGACACAATGTATCAACCATAACAGGGGGTTATCTAAATTATTTGGAATTCTATGCATATGAGATTTGTCTATCATTCTCAACTTATTTATGTAACGTATACTTACATAAGTATGGACTTAAGGGTGTTTATTTTTATGTGAGGTTATTTTGTTTTAATTACTGTGGCTGTGGCCAGTGGATGAACTTTCATTGGCGTCCGGGCTCTGTGTCTTTCCAACATGATGTCTTAAAATTGGAGGTCTTGTTGCTAAGTTTAAGGACCGTCTCATTTTCAGGCTCTACAAGATGCTGTGGGTGTTTCCTGTGTATTTCTTGCCCTAGTCCCAGATCAGCTATTTCTCCAAGACTCTTGGATAACAGTAGTAGGCACATTAGGAGAATGATATTGGAATCTCAGTTACACTTTATTCTGGAGAAAACCTCACAACTTCATCTCTTGACCATAGGGTATCTTGGTTGATTCTCACTGGAAGTTCAGGAAGAGGCATCTCATCAACTCTGAGTGATGGGTTTCATGGTGATCTGGTTAGGAAGTGGCAGAAGAAGGAATTAGAGCCATATTTGTAGCACTCCTCCTCGCCCCTGAAGTCTGGATGCCCTCTGTCTTGCATGGTGCTGTGTGACTGCAAGCACACCTCTCACTGCAAGTGTGGATGTCACTATTAGAAACTGCACCTGGGCATCCATGGTGTTAGTGAGGCCACTGGTGCTGCTGGCCGCTATGATTTGCAGACTTTTGATAAGGGTCGATCGTGATTATTCTGAACTGGCTGACCCAGTTTCTGTGAACTTGAAGTGCTCCAGCATCCCCTGCAAACTACACAGGATCTGCTCTTTGAGAGCCAGGTTACAGGGCAAGCTCCACCCATTAGAAATAACCAGCCGCCCAGCATCTCTGCACGCACCCTGCAGCACGTAGCTCCGGGCATGTGGCTCTCACAGAAGTCCTTATTGGGGCTCATTTTTCTTCGTGTTCACTTAAATTAATTCAACTGGTGACAGGGGGTTGGTGGCTTTATACTCCGAGGAGGCAGGATTAGAGCCATCTCCATTAGCCCTAAATGAGTCTCTGAAGGGAAATTTAATTCATTTCCCAAACACTGCTCTGAAACCAGAGGGGAGAGTCAAGAGGAAGGTGAGGAGCAGCGGTTCAAAAATAAGTCCATTTCTTCCTGAGATAAGAGACTGCTCTTAGCCTCCCAACTTGAAGATATTCTTATAATACTTGTATGGGCACCATAGTTTCTTTTTTTTAAATGCTAAGGATTTAAAATCATCCCTGAAGTCCCAGTATTTGTACTTAGACTCTGTGCTTGGCTGGACAGGACCAGCTCTCTGTCCAGGCAGAGTCCTGAGCCGGGGTTGCTGTATACCAGGGGTTTGCTCAAATCATGTGTCACAAGGTGAATGAGGATGGCCCCTGAGCTGTACATGACCAACTCAAGGCTGGGTGAGAAGGTGCCCAAGGATAGAGGGAAATAGCTAAAATGTGCCTCTGAATATCCAACTTATTATGAAATGAGCAATTCCTTGCTCCTGTTAAAATAAAGGAACAGGGGAGGTTAAAGTGCTGAGAAGTGTAGAACCAGCTGTGTGGATCCTTTGTCTGTGTAAATAGCTTTCCTCTGACATATGTGTGATTTGGGATTTATTTTTAAGACAAAATGTAACTGATAACTCTTTTTCCATTGGGTGTTCATTTTAAAATAAATATTTAGCATTAAGAACAAGGACTAGAACAACAAATAGAATATGTAAGCAAAAATGAAAAAGAGATAAAATATACCATACAGAAACATTATGTATTCTAGAGTTAAACAAATATGATGATTGTATAAGCTCTGGGGTGCAAGGGAGTCCACTAGGATTATAAAACCTCACAGCCCTGAAGGTCAGCTCGGAAACAGATAAACCACCAGTGCCTGCTAATGACAGCGTACTGCGTGTTTGTCCTTCCAAATGTGAATGGGCAAAGAATGTAGAATCAATCCCCAGCAGGTGGACATCCTTAAAAACCCGCTAACCACTTAATTCCTTTCTTGCTTCATTCTCATTATGCAGGATCCCCGTGGGAGGGCTTACAGGTCCTTAACCTAGACACCCAAAAACTGAGCCATTCACAGTGAAGTCAGAAACGCAGTGTTTATTTATTGTCCTAAGGGGGGCTGCAGCCCAGAGCCCAGTGGGCTGGCAGCAAGCTTCTGTCCAGCTGAGATGAAGCAGCTTTGGCCAGCACACCACCTTCCATCAAGAGAAGCAAGCACCACTGCACGGACCAACCAGGCTGCGTATCAAGTCACCCCTAAGCCAGTTGCTCAAAACTGCTCCCATGTGTTATGTCACGGTTTCTGCGGCTCCAAGTACATATGTGGCCTAACCTGCTGCTCTGTGCAGGCTCCAGAACTTGAGATTAATTGTGAGGTAGAGCTGATCTCTCCTCTGGGGCTCAAGGTCCCATTCTAGCTCAAGGCTATTAGCAGAATCACTTCCTTGCAGCTGTCAAAACCGTGGTGTTCACCTCTCCCATGCCAGCAGGGGAGACAGTTTCTGATACTGTGAGTCTCTCTGATCTTGTCCAGCTCTGACTACTCAGTATTTCTTAAGGGCTTGTGTGATCAGATCAGGCCCTTCTGAGGTAAGCTGCCTTTGATGGACTCAAAGACGCTTGATCAGGAACCTCAATTCCACCATCTGTAAAATTCCTTCAGCTTTGCTCCCAAATAAATCTTGATCACAGGAGTGATGTCTCATTTTATTAACAGGAGGCCCTACCATCACTTAAAAGGAGAGGCTCCCAGAGGACAGACCCACTGAGGAAGTGAATCTTGGGGACCTCCTTTGAATCCTGCCACAACAGTTACCTAAGCAAGATTAACTTCTAAGGATTTGCTACAAGCATAAATATTCATTTCTTGAAAAAGAGCAGAAATGGTACAGCTGTCAGCCAGGACCAGGGCTGTGAGAATGCATGCATAGAGCATTACAAATGGGGCCTCCATCAGAGCCCCGTTTTTCTCCATGTAGAAGTCCCTGGTTGCTAATGGGCTCTAAGCACGCTTGGGAAGCAGGACAGCACTCCAGAACAAGGGGAAATTCATTAAGTCACACTCCCTCCAGGTACTTTGGCTTCTAGAATTCCCTTTGTAATTTTTTTCCTTTTCAAACACAGAATGCATATTGGCGTCCCTTGACAGTTTTCACGTGTCCTGGTGAGAGTTTAAAAGGAGGCCTTACTGAGATTCTATTTTACCTCTTTCTGCTATTAAGCAAAGAAATCAGTTTAAGGGTACCCTAGGCAGCTTTGTGTCGCTCTCAGGCAGTGAGCTGGAGAGACTACTTACAAGCCAGTGTTGATCCAAACCAGGAAAGAGCCTTCTGTGCCCGGAACTCTCCTCATTAACAGCACAAGAGCGCATTTGCAGGAAAGGGGTGCCACTGAAGCAGCATAGGAGAAATGAAGATAGGAGGACAGGAGACAAAGAAAATCAAGATTTTAAACTTGTACTTTCAAGAGAACTACAGCTTTAGGACACAGACTTAACCAAGGTTACAGTGCCCTCCACCCCTTCCAGGAAACTCAATCCAAAACTTACACAGTGCCTTAAAGATGCAGTAAGTCTGTAAATCACTGAGCCTGTGCTTTCCATTCATAGATCTGGTCTGGGCTTTCTCCCCATATTATGGAGTCACACCTCCCTCCTGCAGATGTCCATCCTCCAGTGGGCAGCAGCCCTAACTTCCAACACAAGCCAATGGCTTGCATTCTAACCATAGGGTGGTGTATCCCTCCATGAGCTCCTGGACTCCCTTCTGAACTTGTACTTTTCTCTGCCTGATAAACCCTCCCATGCTTCCCACTGAAATACCTGATAATTCTTTTCTGTGACTTAAGTCAACAAACCTATAACCTCTCCCATGGAAGGGGTGAATTGAGGTCCCCATCTCCTCTCCAGGACCTCCTCAGATGCCACCAGTGATGCAGCAACAAGATCAATGCAAGGAAGCCCTTATCTCAGGGCTGTTCTGCTCCATCCACATGAGGGAGACAGACACAAAGAGCCTGATAGTGTGTCCAAGTGGCAGAAGCTGACCCCTACCCCCAGAATGTCTTCTATAACCAATTCCACACAAATACACCAGAAGTGGAGACGCAGCCTGCTGCACCTCTGTAGCCCTCACAAAATAGTCTAAAAGATGCTTCTCTCTTGTTTACTTTGTTTTTTTCATTAACACATCTTGTACATCCTTATGTTGAATAAATTAGAACATTTATACATACGAAAGAAGTAAAAATCACTCACAGTCTTACTATGCAGAGATCATGAAATACTTGAGATTTCTCCTCCTCAGACCTTTCCTGTATTCCTCTGTGTGTGTGCAGAGACAGAGAGGGCGAGATGGCCTCTCTTAAAATAATGGAATAATAACACAGACAATATTTTGTGATCTGCTGATTTTCATTTATTGAGCCACTGCAGGTGGTGTTTTACACATGCTGTATTTCCTGGCAGGTGGCTAGTTCTCAGCACTATCTGCAGCCCAAACTCACCCCTATTGGTAACCGTAGAGCCAGAGCAACATGCTAGTAACCGTAGGGGGGCACAACTGGTGCGGTCATAATTCACATCTCCCCAGTGTGGAACTCACCATTGCTGATCTCCCAGAGAACCTCTGAGAGTACACAGATAAACATGTCTTTGTGTTAACGATCATGTATTTTAATTTGCCTTTGAACAATTATGTAAGGAGCATACGGCCAGCATGATTTCACACACTTCATTTATTATTTTTTGGATTAGTCTTAAGTGCTATCTTTGTTTTTAAAAATTAAGAGAACACTCTTAGGCAAACAGTCATTTTTGAATTTCTTGGGTTGAACAACAATGATCCAAGATGAACTTGATTGAAGTTTACAATACAGAAATACAGTTTAACAGTTTCCCCTTAACACATTTATTTCTTTCTTATGTTTCTGCTGGAAGAATAGTCATATCTTTTCTCCTATACTTTTATATACTCAGTTGATTGTTGTTCCCAGAGAAAATTTCCTGAAAAGAAAATAAGTTTAAATGTTTAAATGGTTTAAGTGTTTTGTATGTATTAAGACATAATGCCAAAAACTGAACTCTGAGTCTGAGCTGTCCCTGCAGGTGAGAGGACCGTTGCTCTCCCTGCAGCAGGAGGATAAAAGAGCTGATGGCTGGCCGGACTCTGCACTACCTGCTCAGTGTTCCCCTGCCTGTTTCCCCTGGGAGTGCCTGATTCTCTCCCTCTTCTGTCCCTTGTCCTTCTTTCTTGGATCCAAAATGTTCCCCCAAATCTTCATGGTTTGGGATGGAAGGACTGAATGATTCATGAAAGCTCTAACTTGACTGAGTAGATTAATCCATCAGTGTGGTCACAGCTCCTCAGTGGGTGTACTGGGGAGTGGTCCTGAGTGGATAAAGCAGCTCCCAGGGTGTGGCACTGAAGAGTATATTTTTTTCTCAGGCATTTGCCCTGCTCTCTGCTCCCTGGCTACATGAAGCGAGCAGCTCTCCTCTACCATGCTTTCCTACCACAGCATTTCTGCCTTGGAACCGGCCAACCATGGACTGCAGCCTCAGAAGCCATAAGCCAAAACAAATCTTTTCTCCCTTAAGCTATTGGTCTCACACATCTATCACAGGGATGAAAAGCTGCCTAGGGTACCTTCCCTGGATTTTGACTATGTCTATCTGTCTCTCTGTGTCTCTGTCTTTGTTTTTCTGTCTGATTACCTCTGTTTTTGTTTCTCTTTTTGCTTTCTCTGTAGCTCCTTCCCTTCTACCTCCCAGAGAGAGAGCATACATAAATTTTCAATTTAGAAAACAATGCATTGTTTGATATTTTCATATTTATATTTCAAACCAGAAAAATGGGAGCTGGTATTAATATTGATAACGAAACATTTCCAAAGGTTAAAAAGGTTAGGTTCTTGGTCCCGAGACTGCTGCTAGGAAGCAGTGGCTACCTGGATCTGAGTCACACAGCTCCAACTGGACAACCTCTTGCCTTTCCTGGACGCTGGTGCATAGGCACCCCACTGACTCATTTTTGGCAGGAGACTGCACGAGCCCCACTTCTCTGTCTGAGCTTGTGCTGAAAACCACAACCTCTCCCTCATGCACTGCATACCTTAGATGTGGTGCCCATGCTCACGTTCCCCATGGGAGCCAGCACTATCAAAGAATTCTCACTCTGAATGGAGACATCTGAACACCTGGAATTATTCCCTAAAGGCCCGAATCAGGAGATCTGTCTCAGTGTAATCTAGGTCCTCTCCTGGGATCAGATTGAAACAACAGTGGTAAAGTTGCAGCTACTATAACTACAAACCATATTATTCGGTTAACTCTTTCTAATTGATTTGTCATTACCACTTCTAAAATTTTCTTTGAAAGACTAATGCATATATATATATATATATATATATATATATATATATATGGATAAATGGAAAGACTAATGCATATATATATAATGGATAAAAACCATAACCACTTATAATAAAATAAATAACTTTCTACATAAAATAAGGGAGACCAAGGAATGCTCTGGCAGCTCAACTTGACATGATAGTCTGGCAAAGACCCAGGCCTGCATCCCTTGTCTCCTCAGGAAACTAGCAAGACAAGATAATGTCAGACAGGTATATTGGTTAGGGTTCTCGAGAGGAACAGAATCAATAGAAACTATAGAGACATTTATGCAAGGGGATTTACTAGGTAGGCTTAAAGGGTCAGATGCAGGGGCATCCACGGTGGCCGCCTGCCCTTGGAGGCTGGAGAACCCAGGAGAGGCTCAGACTGAGAAGATGAGAGCTGCAGCACAAGAGGAATCAAAGCTGCAGCACCAGTCCGAGGCCCCGGGCCTGCACGCTCACTGGAGAGTCACGGGTGTGATGTGCACCGGAAGTGGAGGAAACTGGAGGACGACCTCAAAGGTGACAGAAGCAAAAGATGCACCTGCTCATGCAGACTGGAGCTCTTCTCCAAAATGTGAACCACTTCCTTCTCTCTCCCCATTCATTCCCTCCAAGCTACGAGCCTATTGGTTGGCACTACCCACAACTGAGATAGGTCCTGCCCCTTAGTTTGCTGGCTCAGATGCCAGTCATCTGTGGAAACACCCCACAGACACAGCCAGAACTGTGCTTCGCTGATCTGCTAGTAAATCTGCTTAACCCACTCAAGCTGATGTGCCGTGATTAACTGTCAGAACGGGACAGCACTAAGATGAAGCTCTCTCCTAACTCTCAGAAGGCTTGAAAAAGAAGCGAGGAGCTTCCCGCTCTCCAGTGTGGCAGTACCAGTTCCACTGTGCATCTGAACAGCTTTCTGGTAGTAATTCACACACACACACACATACACACAGATACAAACACACCTACACACACACACACACACATACACACACACATACACACATACATTCACACTCATACATACATACACACACGCACATACACGCACATACACACATACACACACATGTACACATACACGCACACATACACACACATACACACCCACACACATACACACACACACATGCACACACACACAAACACACACACACACACTAACACCCCAAAATGATACAAGGAAGGATATTTCAACAATTGAAAGTGAATCAGGGAACGGCTTCACACTGAGGAATGAAGGACAGAAACATAGGATCACCTCAACGGATGAAGAAAAGCTTTTGCAAAGATTCAACATCCTTTCATGACAAAAACAAAAAAAAATTCACCATTCTGGGGTTAGAAGGAAACCACCTCAGTGTAATCAGCCGTGTATGAAAACCCCTGGCAGGCGTACTCCTCAGCGGTGAAAAGCAGGACGCATTCCCCCGAAGTTCAGAACTACGACAGGGAAACTGATGGATGGGTTTGATTTTTGCCACTTCTATCCAGCAAAGAACTGAAAGCCCTAACCCTACACTTGGGCAAGAAAAGGAAATAAAAGGAAATACTAGAAAAGGGGAAGTAAAATTGTCTCTGCTCACAGATACGTTCTTAGGTGTAGAAAACCCCAAAGATTCCATCCCCAAACCCTTTGAAGTAGTAAATGAACTCAGCAAAACATCAAGACACAAAGTCAACACACAGAAATCAGCTGCATTTCTATGCACTAACAAGGAGCAATCTGAAAAGGAAACTACAAAAGCAATTCCACTTACAGTAGCATCAAAAAGAATAAAGTACTTAGGAATTAACCAAAGAGATGAAAGAGATGAAAATCATAAAACGCTGCTGAAAGCTTTTCCTATTATGATAAAGTACTTATAAATTTTGCCATCTTAACTATGTTAACTGTGCAGCCCTGTAGTGTTAAGTATATCTCCATTGTCACCCAACCAGCTCCCAGAATTTCTCCTCCTCATCCTCCTACTTGTCCCCTCCCTCTTCTTTCTCCTTCTCCTTCCTCCCCGCTTTCTCCTGCCCTTGCTTCTTTTGTTCATGAAGCAAAAGCCAGAAGAAAGGCTGCTGGACTTTTGTTTATTCTACTGACTGAGTCCCCTTTAGCTACAGTCAGGCCCAGTGAGGGGTGGAACCGGGAAGGTACATGGTCACTGTTGCATTTCACAAGTCAAACCAGTCCGTCTGCAGACCCTCGTAGGTTCTACAGCTGACTGCCATGACTTCTGCTGGTCAGACAGACCTCACAGGTCCTGTTTTCCATTTAACATGCTCTGTACCCCTCAGATGAGAGACTCCCTCTGCTCTTGCACATCTCAGATCCAAGGTCACCTCCTCAGACATACATGTCCTCTTGTCACCCCAAGGTGCACCACTTGCGACATCATTGCCTTGGTGTTGCTTTATCAGTGACAACCCTCCCCTTTCCTCTGCAATCTTCCTAAGGGCAGGGGTCTCACTACTGTACCCCTGGTTTAGATCTCCATAGATCCATTAAACAAATGAGTTTGATAAGGTCACATTGTGATGACAAATCAGAGGCTCGGGTCAGACCTGGGGAGTCCAGCCTTGTTCCAACACAGCCCGTATCCCTCCTACACAGCTTCATGGGACCTCATCTCTGACGCAGCAAATGCGAAGAACTGAGAGCCCAGGTGTGAATGCTCCCCGCATACAGTAAAAGCATCCACATCTTCCCTTTCCTCTGGCTGAGGTGTTCTGCCTGCCCTCTTCACCTGCAAGTAGCTGCTTAGCAAGAAACCTGAGAAGGGAAGCCTTCCCCAACTATCCCACTGGCTCCAAAGCCACTGTGACACAGTCTCAGAGGGCCAGACCTCGGCTCTTAGTGCGCTTGCAGGTTGAGGTTTCACAGAGTCACTGGGGGACATTTCCCCAGCCTTGACAAAGGCCTGCTTCAGGCTTTGACTCAGCACTGAGCTCATGCTCAGCACAGACACCCTACGTAAGTGAGTAAATGAGTCGGGTCAAATGCGTCGATTGAGGTCCACAGCAAATGTTTGTAGACATCGCAGCTGAGGGAAAAGCTGACATTTGTGATCATTCCAAGGTTTTTCTTTGTAAAGCAAAACATAAGATCAAGACAGTAATAGAACCAGGTTCAGAGGAAATTGATTGATGAGTTTCACAAATTGATTGCTGATCTGGGCTGCACTCCATTGTCACAAGTTGCCCTCCACTGACAGGTGTAGCCAGGGTAGAAATCTGAGCCCTCTTGGTGTTCACCAGGCTGCCCCCTGCACCTGACTGGCCTTGCTTTCCTTAGACCTTGTTTAATGATTCATTCCCACTCCCAGAGGCAGCCGCTGCTCCCCACTGCAAGAGAATCAACACACAGGGCCCAGAGAAAGAGATGTCTGTATATTTCCATCCATAAACTCATGGTCAACCTTCCGGGGGGGGTAGGTACAATAAAGTACTGATGTCACTAGGGCAAACCTTCAGGATCTGATTAATAAAATCAAATTCTGACTCAGTCGCATCATTTTCCTTAAAGTTCTCTGGGCAAAGTCTAGTGGGTCCCAGTGATCAAACGATCTGATTTGTGCTTCTCAGCTGTAGTGAAATGCCCATCTCCTCCATCTGTTCACTTTGGTCTCAGAATGATACATGTGGAAACCAGTCAAGCAAACACAGAAATGCACCGCAGCCAGTGGAAACAGGGAGACAAACCTGGGCGTGTGTTTGTGTCTTCCCAAGTTGCCGGGTTTTCCTTTGAGTTGAAAGGAAACAGTGCAAAGTGGTGACAGGGAAAGGAAGAACAAGGGTTAAATAGCGGAGGCGTTTGCGTGACACCTTCGTCTCCTGGATATCAGATTCTCCTCTGGATCAAGAGCAAAATAATCAACACTCTCTCAGGAGACAGGAATTCTAAGCTGGTTCTCACTGAATAGCTGTTTGGCCTTAAATAATTCACTTAATGGTTCTGAATTCTTGTTAAATAAGTATGGAACAACTTACGACTTTGAATATAGAGCCCCATATATACTTATTATTGTTTAATTTAAGATGAAAATGTGTGCATTGATTCCCATGAAAAAATGGTTTACATTCTCAGAGTAACTATCCTGATAATTAAAATATTAATAAGAAAATCATTACTTCTCTCTTGATCCTAAAAATATGACTCCCCAGGCAACCTTACATAACAGCACAAAAGAATTCTAATATCTATTCCAGAAAAATGGCTTTGAGTGTCAATGTTAAGTGTGGAAGCTGTGTCCCAAGAAGTGGCCTTGCTGGTTTTAACAACTCTTCCTGTTTTAATTCTGTGTGTCTGTGATTTATAATGCATAGGTTTGTTTGGGGGAATGTGACACTTGATCAATTGTGAAGTTTTAGAAAGAGTCCCTTGCTGTCAATAATGATTGTTGGGTTCAATTTAACTACACTTAAATCTGGGATCTTATTCTGGAAGGTAATGAGCCTCCAGTCAAAAGCAGAGAAGACAAAGGATAATTAACGTGCAATATTCAACACACACACACACACACACACACACACACACAGACACACACTCCAAAGAGCAGATAAAAGACTCAAACCCATTCAAATTCTCCGAACAGAAACCGTCTTATTCCTTTAAGATGCTGAGGCTCTTTATTTATTCATGATCAAACATCAGGTAAGGGAGTCCCTTTCCCAAACAACTGCTTGTTTGCAAGAGTTGCAAGAAATCCAGTGCCTACCCCTGGGTGCTCCCCTTCCATAGCAGCTGCAAAGAAAGCGAGAGAGAAAAAGAGGCACGATCATGCTGGAATATTTATATTGCTGGAAATCACCTCGAGACTCCTGAAGGCCCCACGACGTGACCCATCTCCTTGGAACTGGGAAGGAACAAGGTGGGCTTGGAGAAGAGGGGCTGTGTGCGGTGCACGCTGCCTGCTGGGGCTGGTGATATGAAGAGGCTCTATTTCCCCATTTCTGCCTGAGGAGTGCATCTCCTGCTACTGGTGCCTCCTCCTGCCTGAAGCTTAAACATTGAAAATTCTGCTTAGTGTTGGATTCCAGAACAGAGAAAATGTGCAGCATCTCACTGGCTTTCCTTGTGTACTTTGCAATTTTGCAAGATATAAAACAATGCTTGCAAAATCCCCATAACTGTAATTTCCATTTGTGAGGAAGACAAAAACAAACAAACCACACAAGCTCATGCAAGCCTATCCATATCTTTCTAACGCGTTTACAGAAAACGTTCCCTCTGCTCCTCCCTTTCTGGTTAATCTGAAGGAAGTCACTTTCTTTGTTCCCCTATAGTATCAACCTGCTCTTTATTTATTTTAGAGCACAGTTGTGAATGTTTTCCATGTTTCCAGGAACCGTTGCTCCCCTCAACGGACAGTCTGCAATCTAATCCAGTGGCCAGCTGGAAGGATGGTCCCTGCTTACAGAGTGGTTCCAGTCCTGAGCTGCATGACCTAAAGAGGGAAGGAGGACCCGTGCTGCCCCTTGTCTGGAACTGAGCGGGTGTCCCAGGCTCAGATGCTCAGAGAGAGATGCCCTATGCCTGTGCCTCCAGACCCTCACAGCTTATGTGCCCCCGAACTGTACCTTTCCCTCTCGTCCTGTCCCCTTCCAATTCCTTTCCTCTCCCATCTCTTTTGCAAGCCTGTAGTGAGCTTCTGCACTGGGCCAGGCTGGAACTCGGCCCAGAGCATGCAAGAGAGATAGGACATGGATCTTGCTCCTGAAAGACTCGCAGAAGCACAGGGAAGACGGATGAGGAAGCAGGAAGGGAGGCACAGGGCGGCACTGCGGCAATGCTACCAGCGAGCACACACATTTCCTCCCTGCCTGGTCAACTGAAGGACTCCAACCAGGTGACTCCTCTGGTTCCAAACCACGCCAGCAGGAGGAGGGTGTCTTTCCCCCATAAAGAAACAGGGAGCTGAGCATCCAGGAGATGGGAAAGTGTCCCAACCCCACCCAGAGGACCAAGCACTGAAGCCAAATCTCTAAGCTTTATCTGCCAGTCTTAGAGCCCAAGCGCTGATCCCTCGCCTGCCCTGCTCTTGACACCAGGCTGTGCAGAGGGAAGGTGAGAAGCAGGGATTTCACTCTGTCCTACTTTACATCTTCACCTCCATTAGTTGCATTCCTTTATCCTATCTATTTAAATTAGAAAACTTTAAAAGAAAGAAATATGAAAAACCAGTGATAAAACAGGCCCTTACAAGTACATAGATGTAAAGGTGCCCACGTTTGAACATCCATGTGAAAAGGAAAAGATATCACGTGTGCCCAGAAACACACCTTTACTGCCTAAAAGGGAGGGACATGGTGGGTCACAGTGCACTGCTTTGTATTTTCATCTTGCTATCTAAACCCTTTGCAACATCATCTAGGCAAAACCTAACCTGGTGATCTTCAGCCAGTGAATCTCAACCAAATGGCGTGTTTTCATGTGACTGAGAACAGGGCGGGTGGGGCACCGTGGGGAGGCCCCAGGGATGCTGCTGTAAAGCCATGGTACCGGGACGGCTCAGTACCACAGAGAAGAGACCATCTGTACACTCAAGCTCCTGGGGCTGAACTCGAGAAATCATGTGCTAGATTGATACAAGGTACGAGACCACGATAGGCCCCCGTCTGCAGGCCGTGACCTGACCTGGGCCCACACCAGTCCGTGGCCTGGTGAGAACTGGACCACACAGCAGCGCATGATGCTTCATCTGAATTTACAGCCTCTGCCATCTCTTCCACTGCACCTCAGCTCCACCTCCCGTCACAGCAGCTTTAGATTCCCACAGGAGCACAAATCCCAGGGTGAAACGAGCGTGCGAAGGCTCAAGGCTGCAGCTCCTGATGAGAATCTGAGGCCTGACGATCTGAGGTGGGGCTGAGGTGGTGATGCTAGTGCTGGGGAGTGGCTGCAAATACAGATTCACAGTAGCAAAGGGGTCTGACTGCACAGAGACCATAATAAAATCACTGCTGGAGACTTGTGTCAAACCCTACCAGCGAACGGCAAGTGGCAAGTAAGCTGCATCTGGCAGGCTTCAGAGTGACGAGGGAGTGGATGGACTTCAGCTGCACAGCTGCATTTGATGTCAGCTTGTGAGTCAGGTTGTGAGTCAACCTGCATTTGATGTCAGGTTGTTAGTCTCCACGTGGCCCCGTTATTTTATTTACCACTTCCATCCACGCCTCTTTCGCACACTGAACTTTTGTCTCAGTCACAGTTTTGGTTAGCCCACAAGCTAAGCCTGCCCAAAATGAGAAAAACAAAACAAAACACACCACTGGAGAACTTCCTTGAAAAGGGGACAAGATCCTGGAAATTACTCCTATATGCTCCATCTGTGGAAAAAATTGTCTTCCACAAAACCTGTCCCTCGTGTCAAAAAGGTTGGAGACTGTTGAGATAAGACATTGCTTATTTATCTTTGCATGGAGATCATTAGATACCATCACAGTATAATCGAATCTCAAGTTACAAACATTCCTCTCTGCTGTGTTCGTATTTATAAACAATGGCCAGACTTGCTAGCTCTTTCCTCATTTGTATAAGATTTCTCCCTTCACCAAACTTGCGACCAAAGCTGCAGATGGGTTACTTGAATCCTTACCGTTCAAAGTCGATACACTCAACCTAGAATTCTTGCAATGCTCTACCAAGGACCACTCTCTTTTCTAGGTGCCTGCCCATTGACCCAGGGCTAAACAGATACATCTCCCCGAGTACAATTAAAGAGATGGACTGCCTGCTAGCAGAAGGCACCCTGGTATCAGCTAATCTGAAATTAAGTGGGAGAGATTTTGTTAAGGCTGTGTTTTGTTAAGCAAGCAAAATGTAAAACTTCCCATTTTTAGTGATTGATTAATGACCTTTTACAGGACCCTGCTAAATGGAGCAATTGAAGAATGTGGGAGCAATTAAGGAGCCTTTGCAAGGCCGTTCGCTTATCAAAACGCCTTAGACAAGATTTCCGCTGGATCATTGCCCCTTATTCCTTAACTGCTGTCAAACCGTATCCAACGGCCCCAGGAAGACTACTTTAGGCAATTTTAGGCACATCAGCAAAATGCCACCCTGAACTTTCTGCAGCAATTACAGGTGTATCGGCCACATGGAGCTTTGGGCCGCACTCCACGAGCTTCGATCCACACACCCCAGATGCCCAGCCGTTCCTGCGCTTGCCTTCTGCTACCGCACTTGCTGTCCGCATTAGCATTTTCCAGGTGAAAGCCACTGTCTGGAAAGGCTAAAGGATCAACTCACCTAAGTGATGTGGCCCTGTGTCCCGGTGAAGTTTCCTTTGAAATAACAGTGACTCATGTGCCAGGTAATTTAGGGAAAGGGAGCTGAAATTACCACAGTGCTTTGAACAGAGAGACCAACCTAAGCCTCTGCTTTCCTTCCTAGCTTCTTCCTCGGGCTTTTCTGTTAGATGAAAATGAGTTTGTTCTTTCTGAGGTAGGTCACCCTGGCCCACCCTGTTGATCGGAAAGGAGCGTTTTGCCAGGTGTAAAACACCCGTGATGTTTGCTGAATATCAGTGCCCAGGCGGAGTGGATGCCCCACGCTCCCGGCTCTTCTTGGATAGAAATATCCTTGTGCTTTCTTGCCCCGGCCCTGGCGCCCTCCCACACACAGGGGAAAAGGAGATGGAACATTCATTCAGACATATTTGCCTTAAAGGTCTGCTTTTAAAAGCACCCCCTCCTAAGGACATCGCCAGATTCAACCTCTCCCCTTGGCATGATAAAAGTGAGCGAGCTGACTTCTGATTGCTTACGATGGCCACAGTTTCATTTTGTAAATTCATGGACCACGCGGGAAAGCTGAGATCAGGCTCCAGTTCAGTATTTATCTGGGCTGCTCACTCAAGTCAGCATCATTCAGACAGAAGCTACAAACTCTGATCCCTTTTCACCCCAATCCAGGGTCCTCCTCCTCCAAATTGAGCAGCTACCTTCATCTGAGCTGATTCTCCAGCAGGGGACCTTCTCACGGCAAATGCAAGGTATGGGGCTCCCTGCCTGCAGCCCACTTCCTCCACTTTCTGTTCCCCTCTGCCCCCGGAGCCTGCTCAGACCACCTGACCCCTTTCCCACTTTTCGGTCTTCCAAGTCCTTTGATGGCTGCGATCATTAAAAAGTGATCTTGGCTTTCCCTTGCAGATAATAGGGACTATCTGTCTACCTCCTGGAGCGGTGAGAATTAAATAAGATAAAGCTGCCAAGATCTTGCCCAAGGCTGTGGCGTTTCTTTGCAGGAATGTGGGGCTGTAACCTGGAGGGAAGGAGGGGAGAAGTGAAAGAGGATCAGCCTGAAAGTGGCAGCTGCAGAACCAGAGACCATTTTACAAGATGTAAACCACGCATTGATTAGGCTAGGACTGTAAACTAACAAGAGCTTTATTTGCACTCTATATAAGATTGAAAACACGTGGGCTTACTAGTATGCCTGTATTTAGAGTAAATCAGAAAAGGGACTGGGGATTTAGCTCAGCGGCAAAAGCGCCTGCCTGACAAGTGCAAGGTCGTGAGTTCGGTTCCCGGTATCGGAGAAAAACCAAAAAAAAAAAAAAAAAAACTAGAGTAAATCAGAAATAAGGAGAACCACGAGGGATCCAGTGATCTCACATGACTCCCAGCCGCGCCTCAGGCTACCCCTGAGAAGGCTGGGTCTCTTGGTTTTGTTGCTGCCACTCTTTGTGATCAGATTTGCACAAGGACAGCAAAGATGGTAGAGAGAACGACCTTAACCTCACAGGCTTTCCGGGCTTCCCCTAGAGGAGACATCTGCGATAACCTGGTGTACGTCAGGCTGCGATTTAACATTAGCACAGCACCCTCCCCCATACCCTTTTCATTCCATTTCACCACTTTTTCCATCCATTCCCTCTTCTGCACCACACTCTCACCCAGGAGCCCGCTTTACATTTTGTGATCATCGTCTCCAGAGTCATCGCTGGTCTGTGATAAGGTCTCAGGCTTGCTTTGTTTCCTGTGTCTTCGATCCGATTTGTCTGATGTTTTCTCCTTATCAGACTGGGTCATGGATTTAGGGAGAGGAAGTGGCCTTCTCCTTGCCTTATGTGAGCCTGTGAGACGTCCTGATTGTGAACAGGAAGCTGGGTGTGAACACCAGGAGAGACTTGTGACGCTTGCTCCTCTGTTCTTTGTGTCTTTGATGAAAAAAATCAGAGAAGACGTGTACGCAGTCACATAACATACAGGTAGAGGTCTTTGTAAGGTAACAGATTTTCAGAGCAATAGAGAAGAGAGGAAACAGCTTCAAGTGGGAAGGTACACAAGCACCACCGTGGCAGTTACCACAAATTAAGCCTGGGTTTAACTTGTATGATTAGATGGGTCTTCGAGGAACATCATTTCCTTCATCTGAGCTCAATGTTCTTTCACAGGGAAAATGGACTGCTTGACCAGCTTCAGAGGGGAGGTTCCTGCTTCCTTCCTAGAGTAGCGCTGATGAACTTTTTGGAGAGGAGCCCAAACTGCAACCCAGAATCCACACACTTACCGCAAAATGCCAATGCTGCAGTCACACCTGAACACTGAGGGCTTGGTTTAAAAGAAACAGCTCATACACCAGCACCTTCTGTCTGAAAAGAAAAACAAAAAGCACAGTGTGCTATAGGTTCGCCACCACTGCCCTGGCATTTGGTGACTGTCTTTTGAGTTTGCTTTGAGCCCTGGAGGGTTTTGAACCCATGGTCTGGACTTCGTACCAGCTTGCTCAGAGGTTAGACCACTTAAAGCTCTAAAAAAGACAGGTGATTTTAGCTTTCAGGCAGCAAAGAGAGGCGGGCTGGCTTTGGTCTATGGACCATAGCTGGCCAGTCTCTGCTGTATTCCTGAGAAAGGAAACTTTGGGTCTGTGCCCAGAGGACATGCGCCTCCACCTCCCGAAGGAGAAGTAGCAAAAAATGTGTTTCTCTTGTACTGCTGCTTAGAAGAGTTTGTGTTGCACACTTAGTTGTATGATCCTCTTGGAGTTAAACGTTTATGAAAGGCCTAAGTCCATACCTGGGCTCTTTTTTTCCCAAGCGAGCACTCAATTCTTCCAGCACCTTTTATTAAGGCTTTTATTCTCCGTTTCTCTTTGTCAGGAAGTTGGCTGGTTACATTCCTGCGGGCCTCCTCCTGGGCCCTTCTCTCAGTGTTTCTGTTTGGCCTGTTGCTCTTTTACTGACGTCATGCCGTCTGGATTACTATAACTTTGCCATAAACTCTGAATTTGGGCTCAGCAAATCTCCCAATTTCATTCAACTTGTTTCTCCCTCATCATATGAGCTCTCTGACCTTCAGGAACTTTAAAGGCTATAGCATGCTGAGACCCAGGTGAGGATTCCGCTGAATCAACAGGGAAGAACCGGGTAATTACTGGGTGCCATCCTCTTATCCTGGCACCTTCTTGGTGGTGGAAATTTGGGAAGCCTTCTGTACTCTTAACTCTCAGCATTTCTTGCTAATACTAGAAGCTTCTGACATCCATAGATTAACTTTTAAAGACTAGATTAGCCGTGCGTTTTTAGGACTGAGCCACATATGACGGTGCTGTATTGTGTTTCCAGCCCCTGGCCCGCACTGTGCTGGAACTGCTCCGGCTCTCTTGTAGGTCACAGCACAGGCAAATTCTTTGCTGTACTCCACATGTGCTCCTTGAGAATAAGCCCGAGATTTGTGTTGGTGCAGACTGGAATTTACAGAAACCTTCTCAAGTCCAACCCCTTCAAGATTTTCTGCCTATTCTTGAGGCTCCACGTAATCCTTATCTCAGTTCTCTGTTACAAACACTGGCAAACCTTGAAGCAGGGCTGGGAAAAATATAAGAAAGAGAAAAGACAGAGTATAAGAATAAAAAAAAACCCACGGGAGGAGGAGAAAGAGAAGGAGGAAGGGAGAGGAGAAAAGAGAGGTAGGACAAGAGAGAAGGAAGAAGAGAAGATTCGGAGAATGGAAAGGGCAGGGGGAGGAGGAAGAGGAAGCGCAAAGACTCCTCCCGCCTCTGTGGTTTGCAAGGTCTCTTTTCCTCGCACTGCCCAGTGTGTGGGTTTCCCTTGGAGTTTTCACTGCCCACCTCCGCGGACAGGTCAGCAAGCAGCGTGATCCTGCGCTCGATGCTACAGGAGCAGGTAAAACATGAAATGATAACCACACAAGTTTCTTCTTCCTGTCTTGCCTCTTCTCCTAAATCAGCCTATTATCTGCTGCGTTTTAGACCCTCACATTGCTGTTTATTTATACTTCTTCTGGAGTCTTAAATTTAATCACTGGGAGGAAGTGGCTGTCAAGAGTTCATTCTGTAAGAGCCGTCTCTTTGTAACTCGGGTCTTTTAAAGTGTAATAGAGAGTTATTTTAGCACCTCAAGATCTACACCATTAATATGTTAGCTATCTACTTCCAGGGTTAAAAGTGATAAAGAAAATTCAATAAGTGCAATCGGGTGAGAGGTGTTTTTTATTAAAAAGAGTGTTAAAGCCCCATGGCTTGGTTCTGCACGCCTGTTCTGAGAAATACTGACACCCAAATCATGTCACTTAGAGAGGCAGAGAAAATACCCACTTTCAGGGACTAAGATGCCAGGGACTGGTCAGTAGGAGCCAGTCTACCTTGGTCTCTACATAAGAGAGGGAACATCATTAATATGTAAATCATAGCGTATGTTCTGCCAACATATTACTGGATTTAAACGTCTTTTCAAAGTGATAAAATTGCCCTGAGGATATGTAAAAATTACTGCCATAAAAAAACATGATAAATCAGGGAAGGTAAAAAACGCTGTTGGATTTGGAACTAGAAAACAGATGCTCCAAACCTGCAATTTATAACTGCTTCATTGTCAGCAATGGATCACTTATTGCAGGATATAAGAAGACACACATATGCACCCACATATGCACACATGCACCCAAATGCAATCAACATGCTTATGCACACATATGGATACATGTGTGTCCACACAGACACATGCATGAACACACATGTGCACATATTCTGTGATCCACAAACATACAGACAACTTATAAAATCCATTCAATAGAAATCATGTCTAAATAAAATGTTAATAAGAAGAAGGATGTCATTGATTGTGCCACTAATTAAATCACTCAGTAGATACTAAAAAGCAATTAACCAACAGAGACAAATAAGCCAACAGTGAACAAGGGATACTACCTCCCCCAAACTGGGAACATTTCAGAGCTACAACTGGAGAGAAGGAATTTAACACAGAACTCTGTTCTGCAAGTTTTAAAATGAAGCAAACATTTTATGGCTGTATTTTTGTGAATCACCCACCCAAGGAAAATCCTGGGAAGGCCTGTGATCTGCAGCCCAATTGCTGGTGCATCTAAACAGTTTCAGGAAACCAAAAAAATACAGACACAACCTACATGTATCCCATGTGCAGTGTAAACATTCACTGCACAACAGATAGTAAAAATAATTTGCCAGTTTACTGCAAAATTTCATTTTATTTTTTCTGAGAACATAAACTTATATGCACCAAATTATTCTACTTTAAGTAAAGCTCAAAAATATTACATGTGTCTTAAGAAAATAGATCCTATTATCTGAGATTGAGATCCACCTGCCCTCCACACCAGATGTCATAAAACTTGGGGAGAGCAAAGCACCCTTCTGTGTGAACTCCAAAGTCCCACTAATAGCATTCCTGGAGTTTAATGAGGGTCAGGAACTGGCCTGCGAGTAGAAATCCACAGAAAGCTGGGTTAGCTCTCCACTTTCAGTTCTCCAGCCTCCAAAAGCCTTTCATTTAAGCAGCTCAGAAAAAGAGAAATGATCCACTTCTCATTTTTTGTCTTCATTCAAACAGTTTATTGTTCCAGTCATAAAAAAGGACCTATTAGGTCTCTAGTACAAAGAATTCAATAACAACACAAAGACTCACCTGGCTTGTAGATCTAAGAGTAGAGAACAATACTAAAAATAATTACACAATGACTATCTGATTATAGCAGTTAGAGCTAGCCATAAAAAAAATACATAGTGTGGGAAGATTGTATTCAAGGGGGAATTTAATAGAGCTTGGACATCTTCCTTGAAGACATGATTTAAAGTTGAGGATGAAGGGTATGGACATGACCTTCTTCCCATGAGCCCACACACCTGCCCTCAATAAAGTCAGAGGCTTAAGATGCATCAGATCAGAATTGGAATTTTAAGCACACATCCTTAGGGAAAAATTTTACTTTTCTGATTGATTTATATATATGTATTTTAAAATACTAACTGCTCTGGGGCCCTTTAATGAAGGGGTTGATTTTCTAGTTGTAAGTAGATTTCTAGATTAATTAATTTCCTAGTCAAGTAAAATCTTAAGGGTAAAAAAAAAAAAAAACAAAAACCTCAAGACACCTATGTGTGAAGAGTGCAGGACTAACTACAATGCAGAAGATTTTGATTCGAAATGGCATGATAGTTCATGCCATTCTCTTCTTCCTCTTTCCCGAATCACTCTCCCCGCTCCCCTGTTGGCTACCTGGTCCAACACAGATCTCCCAGTCATCTGTGCTCTCAAAAATGCTTGATATTTTTCGTGCATGCTTCATTTTCTAAGTCTATCTGTGTGACAACGTGTGCATTTCATCTTTTCTCTGTTCCAGCACTCCATGTTGGTCATTGGTCACATGTGACATGTCCATTTCTGGATGCATCCTGGTACTGTGTGTGTGGACTTCTTTAAGATGTACACCCAAAAGCAGAACTGCTGGCTCTGGACATATTTACATGATGAATTTGCCTGAGGAGTAGCAGACAGCCCGTCACTCTGCTCCCCCAACCTGGCGCTGCCTGGGGATGCCTGGAGTCCAGCACTGCTGCCCACGCTTGGTGTTACCAGCTTCAGTTTTTCTCTCTAGCACAATGTGACGTATTTCTTCTCTTCATTTTCCCTTTACCTAACTACTCAGTGATGTCATTTCTTTGTATGCTTGATGCCAGACAAATGTTCTGTTAGTTCTGACACTGACAATATTTCCTCATGATGACGGTATCTTTATGCAACAGGAGAAATCTCTTTTCCCCATTTTACGTAATCAACTTATTACTTTTGTTGTAGTTGCCATAGAGTTGATGGATGGTTTAAACTTTTGTTTAAAGATTCATCGTTCCCTAAACCACAGCAGCATTGTCCAGCCTTCCTTTCTATCGCTGCATAATTTGCTTTTCATATGTAGAGCTTTAATGAGTCTGGAGTCAAACTTTTAATGCATTATGAAGTAAGGATCTATGGTCTCTTTCACCCTCTTTTTTCTTTTTATACCTTTTCCTTTTCACTATTTTGAGCTCATTTACCCAGCACTGTACTCTGAGCGGCACATCCACTCCCTGCTGATTCATGCTGCCATCTTCCTTGTACACTGCATTCCCATTTAGACCCAGGCCATCTCTAGGCTCCATTCTTGCTTCCAAACATACCAAACTCAATGCACGCTGCCTGCTTTTCCAATGTTCAACTGTTTTTCAGCCACAACCCCTGAGTTGAGTGTAAGCAAACAAGAAGGATACAGTGGTAAAACTGATCCAGTACTGACAGAGACCACTATGCACGGCTCTGAGCAGGATTTATATTTACCAACTGGCTTTTCATGTTTACTTGTAAGTCAGCCCAAGACCTAGGCCCCTTGTCTGAAGGTGGAAGCCTGTAACGGTGGGTGAACCCATGGTGCCTCATAGGACAAAATAAGGCCACAGCTAAGGACACCTGGCTCCAATCTCAATTAACTAAAGACTGTAACCGCAGGCACTCACTCCTGTGGTGAAGCCTTCCAGGAGGTACACAGTTCTCCTAAGTTAACATAATGTATTACTTAGAGAAGTCCTTGTAGGGACTCCAAGGCCCTGCCCTTCAAGACAGATTCCCGTCTTTCCTCAGTATTCCCCTCCCTCGTTCTGGTGACTAGATAAATACGGGCCACCCAGAAAAGTCCAAAGCCTGAGCCCCGAGAAAATCTTGAATTCTGTTGGAGGGATTTGAATCTCCCTGAGCCCAAAAACCAAACTACTTGACTCGTATTTAAGCCTTCGCCATCCAGTAGTTTGGGAGACTGTGGGCCTGATTAGTCTGCAGTAAGGAGGGGATAACATTAACCCGATTCAGTACCCCAGTCTGTACCCCAGCACATATGCCCCTCCCACCTCTGGAACCCTCCCCTTGTGGACAGCAAGCACGCCTGGATGCTTGCTTGTGTAGTCCTCCCTTCTCTAGGTGCAGGAGTGTCAGCCTCACAGTGTGTTCTCACCCTATGGACTTTTATATCCCAGATCCTAGTACAATACTTGGAATTCAAGAAGCATGTAACAATTATTTGATAATTAAATTTATAAAATCATTCACTTGGTTTTCTGTTGTAAACAGTACAATAAAATAACTAAGTACTGAATTTGGTAATACTCACTGTGGATTAGCTACATGTTTTAAAATCTCATAAAAGTTATGAAAACTCCTATAAAAATGGGCCCGTGTACATTCACAAAATTTTACATGCAACTTTAGTGAATTCAGACACTCTTCTAACACTGTCTTACCTTAGACTGCTTACTAAGACTCCAGTATTAAACCAAATAATCCATCTATCCATCCATTCGTTCACAAGACAAGTTTGATTTCCTCTTTTTGGTGCTGGGTGGTAGAAAACAAAGATGAAAATATCACAATAAATAATAGTAGTAACAACTAACAAGTCTTTAGTATTTGCCAGGTGTTTTGCACATCCCTCTACTATCTCAATTTAAAATAGTCTTCAGAGACTTTTACTTCTGTCTATTACTAATTAACTGACGTCAGATCATACCTGTGCAATAACTATCAAATCAGACAAAACATGGGAGGTAATTGTTCTGAGGCAGGACACAGCAAGCAGACCTGGACTATGGTCCTGGAGAAAGAAAGGCACATTCAGCACCCCCACCTAAGGAGGTTCTAGATCATGGCCCAGAGAAGGGGAGGCTGGAGGAGAACAGTGCTCCACATGAGGGAGGAGCCGGAGCCTCGAAGCCAGGGCAGCCAAAGGAGCTGGAATTTGCAAGGCCAGTAAGCAGACAAGAGGTAGCTATGATGGGGTGTCTCTAGGTCTACAAGAGGTGATAGCCTGGTTGCTTGGAGAAAGACTCAGTGAGAGGAAGCTGGCACAGAGTGCAGACTGGAGTACCAGGGGACACAGAATGAAGGGAGGTGCAGATGGTCCCCGACTTGCCATGGTTTCACTTACGAATTTTTCTTCTTTATGATGGTGTGAAAGCCATCTGTATTCAGTAGAAACTGTATCTTGAATTCAGAATTTTGATCAGAAGGGTAAACAACAAATACTGTCCAGGATATTGTGCTGATAAGCTATGATTTGGTTTGTGTTAAATGTATTGTTGACTTACAGTATCTTGAGGTTGTGATGGGTGTGTCTGGACATAACCCCACTGTTACATCATGGTAAATGTGTACTCTAGGTCTGGTCTATAGGAAAAGTTCTTGCTGCAGATCCAACACACTCAACAAAACCCAAGCCAGAGCCTGGCATGGCGGTGCACACCTGTAATCCCAGCACTAGGGAGACCCAGGCAGGAGGATCACTGTGAGTTTTGAGGCTAGTCTGGACAACATAATAAGTTCAAGGCCAGACAAAACTGCACAGCAAGACCCTGTCTCAAAAACAAACAAAACAAACTCAAGCCAGGAAGATACAGAGAGAATCAGAGATTGTTGGATCATAGTAACTTGGATCCTAACTAAAACCAAAGAAAATAATCTTCAAAATGGACACAGAAAACAACACACAAAGCAGTAATACAAATTCATAGAGAGGGCTGGGAATTTAGCTCAGCAGCACAGCGCCTGCCTGGCAAGCACAACGCCATGAGTTCGATTCCCGGTACCAGAAAAATCAAACAAACAAAAAAATTCATAAAGGAAAGGATGAAGGAAGGGAAAAGACGCTAAAAAAAGGAATTAATATGCATTAGATACATGTGCTAATGCCCCACAATGGATGTAGTTATTATGCACTGCAAAGATGCACTAATAAAAATCAAAATTTAAAAAATAAATAAAAGGAAAAAGTTCCCATCAGAAACAGTGGAGCTCAGATGACATCTTCATGTGCTGGTGGGGAAAAAGCACCAATCCAGGGTTCTACTCATAATGTAAATATCTTTCAAGAGAGCACTAAATAAAAATATCTTCACACAAACAAAAGCTGAGGGAATTCATCACAAGCTGAACTGCAGCAGAAGATGCTTAAGGAAAGAATTTGGGCTGAAGGGAAATAAAACAAAGTAACATCCCTGATCTCTAAGAGATGCCCACCTCCCCGCACTGCTGCCAGCACCTAGCCTTGCACCTCACACTGCACAGCAGTGGACCAGAGAAGGTCCCACCCTGCCTGCCCTGTCTCTTCTGTTGCAGACTTCTCAGACCACAACTCAAGTAACAGAGGAGCGAATAACCAAACTATCAGATCCTAGCAAGGTCTGCAGCTTGGTTCTCCTCAACACAGGTCAGCAGAGGTGACAGCCAAAAGATCAACCTGACTGAGCGCAAGACCAACACCCTGGGGGAGAGTTTCACTTTAGGATTGAACTATTTCCTTTCCACAAAGACCCAGTGTAAGACAGCCTTGGGAGATAGGCTTAGAGAGAATTAGAGCTAGAAAGAGATCTTCTGAGATCCCCTGAGAATCTCAGCCTCAGATCAGGAAGATCATAGGGCTGGTATTCAGTGGGGAGAGGCCAGGTTTGATGGATGTGACATTCAGAGGGTGGGGATCCAAAGGAGATGGCATTTGGTCCAGTGGTCTGCTTAGCTCTTGCATCGGTGTCTGCTTCCAGCAGAAACTAGTGGTCTGATATACTGTAGGTCAATAACTCAGTTGCCTAAATGTCTATACTAAAATCATAGACGTCTTTGCTTGGGTGAAAGGTGGTGCCTGAGTGGTTTTTAGAGTATGTCAATCTCAAGTTTATATTTTATGCTATTGTTATCACTGACTCTGCTACTATATCCAATATGACATAGTGGGTGCCATCAATTGGTTTTCTCTGTATGTCAGTATCTGGGTTGCCCGGGGCATATAAACAATACTGAGGCCCATTCCCAAAGAACTGTGTACTGGGCTACAGAATCTGCAAGCTCCCGCACAGATAACACACAAACACAAACAGCAACATGAGAAGATAAGGCAGCAGAATAACTCCAAGTACTCCAGACTCCCTCAAAGCCAACCCAGGGGACATCAAGTGGGAGAAAAACATAAGCTACACACCAAAAATGTCTGAAAGGCTATCAAGGAGGGTAATAAAAGTGTTCGGTAAGGTACTTGGTGAATTCAAAGTAGATATAACTAAACAGATAAAGATATAGAGGAACAAATAATCAACAAGCCTGAGAAGACACTAATAAAAATTTTGTGGAGGTAAAGAAACAGAAACAAAGCATAGATGCCCAGCAAGAAAAGAATGGGAATCCATAGAAAAGGCTTCCAGGAACATCTTAGGAGATTAAAAGTACAATTAAATAACTGGGGAGCAGGAGCTATCAGTGTGAGAATATAGTATCAGATCTAATGGACAAGGCTGTAGTTAGAGATCAACTAATGAGGCAAAGCTTTAAAATAACAAGAGAATATGAAAAATGGATCTAGAGGCTGCTAGATGACTCAAGAAGACTGATATACCAAGAGTAACTGAAATAAATGAAAAATCAGAAGACAGCATATTGTTGTTTCTGTGTTGTTTTTGTTTTTGTCTTCACTGTTCTTGCTTTGTTAGTTTTTTTTTCCTCTTTAAAATAAAAATAAAAAGAGAGAGCACAAAAGGCATAAAAACTCTACAGAAGTAACAGCAGAAAACCTTCCAGATATAGAAAAATAATTTAACATACAGATAGGTGAGGCATATACAACCCCAAATGGCTACAATCAGAAAAAATCACTCCACATCACAACATGTTTAAAATAGTAGAAATCCAACATAAGAAAAAATCTTAAAAGCTGCTAGAGAAAAGTGAGGAATCTCTTATAAAGGAAAGCCCAGCAGGATTACAACAGACTTCTCTACACAAACATTAAAAGCAAGGAGACCTTGAAATGAAGTACTTCAGTCCCTAGAAGAAAACAGCTTCCAACCCAGACTGATATGTCCTGCACAATTATCTTTTAAAATTGATGGAGAAATAAGGCACTTCCATGATAAAGAGTACCTAAAGAAATTCATCACCACAAGACCAGCACTCCCAAAACATTCTCAAAGACATCCTGGAAAGAGACAGAGAAGCTAAAAATGTCAAAATATCCAATAAGATGAATGTATTATGTAGGAATGGCAATTAAATACAAGGGAAAGAAAGCAAAAACAACAACAGGTAAATAATACAATGACAGGAATAAGTCAATACCTATCAATTATAAATATTAGTGTGAATGTATTCAATTCATGAATCAAAAGATATAGATTAGCAGAATACATCAAGAAACAAAATCCAACTGTGTGCTGTATACAAGAAACACATTTAATACAAAAAGAAATTCATAAACTGAAAATCAAAAGATGGAAATCAATATTCTATGAACCAGAACCTGAAAACCAGCAGGAGTAGCTATCCTCCTATCCAGGAGTAGCTATTTTCAGACAAAGTGGACTTTAAGCCAAAGCTAATCAAATAACATAAAGAATGTCATTACAATGAAACTATTCAAAAGGAAGAGATAATAATTATAAACATATATGCACCAAACTTCATAAAAGAAACACTAATAGATGTAAAAGATCAGACAAACATCAATATGATTATAGTGAAGGATCTCATTACCCCACTATCACAAATATATACATCTACAAAAAAAAAATCAAAGTTGAACCAAACCATTAAACAAACAGATGTAATAGATAAATATATAGTGTTCCACACAGCAACAGAACATATATTCTTTTTGATGTTTCTCCAAAACAGACTACAAGAAGGCATAAAGGAAACTGAAGCTAATAAATGCATGAGTAAATCTACAAAGTATAAGAGGTTATTTCTTGTTCTCTCATTTTCTTAAAAAAAAAAAACTAAATGGAAATTGCATATAAAACAGACATGTACTTGTCATATGACTCAGCAGTTCTAATCCTATATATTTGCCCAAAAGACATATGAATGTATTGCAAAAAAATGATGTGGAGGTGGATATATTTGTAGCAGTTTTATTATACATTTGTAAAATAACCGAAGCCTGCCACTACCCTTATGGCCTGTGATGCTCACCAGGGAGAGAGGCTGGCCAATGGCAGCCTCCCCTCATGTCTTTGCCTCTTTCAGAAATCACCACCCCGGGCCTCTTACTGTTCATCACCTGAGCACAGAGTACCCAGCCATTCATACCCTGACACAATAGCCAGCAGCAACAGTGCAGGGCCACAGAAGCAAGGATGCATTACAGAGCTATGTCTTCAACACAGGGACCAAACACAAAAGTCCACAGGTTGTGTGATTCCACCTGCAGGAAATGCTGTCAGACAAATTTGATCCATATTAATAGAAATCATAGACAAGCTGTATTTCTGACTCCACTATTCCAAGTCTCTCAGGATTCAGCTTCCCTTTCACCCTGGCTCCTTTGTGAACATCCTGTGATTTTAAGCACCATCTTTATCCTGACAACTCCTAAAACTACTTCTGGCATGGACCTGCTCCCTAACTCCATGGTTTTATATCAAAGGAGTGAGTTCATCTCTTCCTTTGATGACAAATCAGAATTTAAAGCCAAGGGCCTTGATATCCACATATCTCCTCTCTTTGAAGTTCATTAGCCAAGTTTACCAACTATTTATTTATTGGTGTATGTTTGGAATATGTAATGACTACAGTTGCTTGGAGGAATATATATAAATATACCCTTTCCCAACTCCAAAAACTCTATCTTCCTGTTTCCTAGAATCTCTCTTTAATTTTACTCTTTAATTCATTCATACTTTGGGTTTCTCACATAAGAAAAACTATGTGATATTTAACTTTCTGTGTCTGACTTAATTCAAGTAACATTATGGGCTCAAGAGCCAACCATTTTTCTACAAATGTCTCAAATTCATCTGTTTTATGACTGAATAATTACACCATTGTGTAACATTACACTATTGTGTAGATACCAAATATTTTTCATCTATTTCTCTGTCAGTAGGCATGTAGGCTTTTTACATAGTTTTGCTATTGTGAATTGTGCAGCTATAAACATGGCTACGCAAGTATCATTATAGCATATCTTTGACAAGGATTCAACAGAAATGGCCAATATCTTTGATGAATATAAATGCAAAAAATACTTAATAAGATACTGGTAAACAGAATTCAACCAGTCATTAAAAAGATTATATATCATGAGCAAGTTGGCTTCATCTCCAGGATGCAAGGGTGGCTCAACATACCTAAATTAATAAATGTCATATGTCCCATAAATAGGGTAAGAAAAAAACACATGATCATTTCAATAAATGCAGAGAAAGTTTTTGACAAAATCCAACATCTATTTATTACTTTATTTTATTTATTTATTTATTTATTTATTTATTTATTTATTTTTTCTGGTACCTGGAATCAAACTCACAAACAGCACCTCATGCTTGCCAGGCAGGTGCTGTGCCACTGAGCTAAATCCCCAGCCCCTTCTTTATTACTTTAAAAAAATTCTGTAGAAAACAGGCAGAGAAGGACCTTACCTCAAACTGGGAAAAGCTATTTATGGCAAAACCACAGCAAACCTCATACTAAATGGGAAAATTCTGAAAGCATTTCCCTAAAATCAGGAACAAGACAAGGGTGCCTACTCTCACCACTCCTGTTAACACAGTGCTCAAAACTTTAGCCAGAGCAATCAGTCAAGAGAAAGAAATAAAAGAGACACAAATATGAAAGGAAGAAGTCACACTATCTTTACATCCAGATAATGCAATTCTTTACATAGAAGACATAAAAAGCTCCATCAGAAGACTTTTAGATCTAATAAACAAATACAGCAAAGTGGTATGATACAAAAGCTGTTGGTAAAAGTCAAGAATATTCTTGCCAACTTTTTAAAACTCACCCAGCAATCAACCAGTCCTCCTCCCAACCTCTCTGTTACACCACGATGCATTTCTCCACAGCCCACTTGCCATGGACAGGTGTACATCTCTGCACAGCCCTGCACTCACCTTCCCGGCTCCCTGAGATCCACTTCCCGTCCCACAGTACAAGGAGTCTGTAGGACAAAAGTGAGGTCCAGCCTAGCTTTGCTGGAAACCTTCAGGCTCTCCAGCTTCCTCCAAGACGCTTAGGGTCCCAGGTGGCCTGACCATGTCTGGTCCTGCCCTGACCCACCTCCACCATCGCTCCCTCCTGCCACTTCGTCTAGACACTTACTGCAAGTTCTGAGAAGGCAGGCCAGGCTTGTTCCCTAATCGACCATCCGTGCCCACCATGCCTGCCGGGCACACGTCAGATGCTCAGTCTATCTTTGTAACACAAACGAATGGGTAACACGTGCTAGAACTCATGTCAGTATTTGATCTGTGTTTCTCAGTGTTACTATTCTTTATAATCCCATCATGACTGGCAAAAAGAACATGTGAACAGAGAAGGGAAAGAACACCATTGGCTCTGCAGAAGGCAACCTGCCTCCTCTCCTACCCGCTACACACCATGAAAATGACAAGATATTAATATCCATTGTTCATTTCCACCAAGGAGATTCAGGTGGGTAATGCTAAGAGAAAATCTTTAACTAAAGACTCCACGGGTGTCAAGCCACAGTTCCTTAGCAGGCTACTGACTAAATAATACGTTGGCCCTTAGGCGAATATTCAAACTAAAAATTCTTCAGCAGGGTGCCCTTGTGTTCCCAATCTCATCTTATCTCCAAAGAAGGAATGTCACAATTAGCAATTCAGAAACTCTTTTACATCTTCGTAACCATGCATAAAAATTAATTGAAGCAAAACCTAATTTAGAATAATAATAACATGCTTTCCTAATGTTTCCTACATTAATCATGGTTAAGACAGTTACTATAGCAGCACTGTTGGAATTTATTGAAAATAACGTAATGCACTGTAGCACAGATTCTCTTCTGAGACTGCTACTGTTTGTTTAAGCAAGAGAGAAAGAAGTAGGGAAGCATCCTCTCTTCCCTTTTAACTAATTTAAGGTTCGGTGGCAGACCCAGACAAAAGTAATAAAGTGCTGTTTGCTCTGAGGGGAGGTGGTGGTGACCTTTGCTTTTTATGATTAGATTAGTTTTAAATTTGCACTCCCTGCCTTGTCTTTTTGCTCATCTCCAGGGGGGAAAATATGGCATGATGGAGTCAAGTTGGAGGAGGAAAGAAATATTTCAGATTGTGGCTGAACCGCTCCCTTTTTCAGCAGAGAACAAAATCAACCCTTGCTTCTCCCAAAGAAGAGCCGCAGCTCACAGGCTCACAGCGAGGGGCCCACGGCCTATACAGCATGTGAGTGAACTGAAGGCCCCAGTGTCTGGTGCTCCCTGCGACGGCACCCAGGCCCTTCCCTCTGCTCCTCAGGTGTCTTGGGGTAGCCAGCAAGGACCGTCCAGGTAAGCAGCCAACCACCTAGCACTTTTGTGCAGACACAGTCTTGTTGTGAGTCCTACGCAGCAGAGCACAGTGCGTTTGTGTAGTCACACCTAGCCAGCCTCCGCTGTGCCTTTAACTGTGTGTTATCTCTAGAAAATAACCAGGCTACTCAGCAGCTGCTTGCTCTGCCTTCACAGGAGTTCTCCACCTTGGTGCTGTTGATACTGTTTTTGTTTTGTTTTGTTCTGTTTTTCTTCCAGTACCAAGAATTGAACTCACAACCTTGTGCTTGCCAGGCAGGTGCTGTGCTGCTGAGCTAAATCCCCAGCCCCGGTGCTGTTGATATTGTGAGGCCATTCTGTGCATCATGGGGAGGTAGAAACATCCGCGATCTCTTCCCACCTGTTGCCGGTAGCACCCTCCAGTTGGGACAAGCAAAAATGTCCATGACATTGTCACATGTCCTTCAGGAGACGATATCACCCCAGTTGAGAATATCTGAAGTGTGAGGAGTTAGTGTCACTCTTTCCTGCAAGTACAAATGGAATTGTAGTGCCTTGGTGGGACCATGAGTGCTGTAAGTGCAGAAGTATGTGTGAATTTAGGGAATTCAGGTCCAGAGCAATCCCTTTGATATGGTTATTACAAAAGGTTCCTGCTTAACTGATTAGAAAAATTGATCCCCTCCCCCTGAAATGCTTAAACATCATCAGGTCTTAGTTAATAAAACAGAGAAGCATTTTCTTGGAACTTCTGTCATGATTTTCACAACATACAGGGAACTTTATTTGAGGTGATATGAAGAGTTATGTTTCAAGGCAAACATTCTCCATACAAGCAAGACCAATTAGGTTTACCTGTTTCCACCAAGTGCATCAGTGTAAACAGGTCCCTAAAGGACCCTCCACCGGACGTTTTTACTGTCCAACTCACTTGACAGATTGCCCTTTCCTGCATTGCTTTTTTTTTCTTTCCTTTTTCTTCTGCAAGTCTCAGAAAAATTTCAAAGACAGAATTTGCATTCTCCAGTTCATTGGAGATGTATTTACTAGTCAGTACTACACATTTCAGATGTGGACTGGCCACACATAAAAACCCCAGTTATATTTCTTCTTGGGTTCCATGATGAAGATCATTCGTCTATCCAAATGGGGGATTGAGTTCAGAAGTGTTTTAGATACCAGTTATGTAGAGATCCATCTTATCAATTATTTTTAAAAATTAAATGTTTTACATAGACACAGTTGTAGATTCACATAGAGTTGTGAAAATTCCAGAGATGTGCTCCTTAGGCAGCTCCAGAGACATCTGTCCAGATCACAGGACAGAAGCACAGCGTGGATGCTGGCGTCCATGTAGTCAAAAATCAGAGCATTTCCACCACCACAAGAACATCTCACTTTACACATTTATAGCCACATCATTTCCCTTCCTCCTCAGCCCCGCTTTGATCCCTGAAATCACTATGGTCTAAAACTTTTGGTCCTTTCAAATTGTGGTTAATTTTATTTGTCAACTATATTAGACCAGAAAGTGCCCATGTAATTGGTTAAAGGTCATGTCTGAGTGTGTCTGTGTTGGTTTCCCAAGGAGGTCAGCACATGAATTTGAGGACTGGATAAAGCAGAGGATCCTCCCCCGTGTGAAGGGAATTTGGTCTCTTGAGGGGTTAAAGAGAATAATAAGCAGGGGACTGAGGATTCACTCTCTTTACCTGACTGCAGGGACTGGCATATGGCTATTACAAGAAGTCCCTCCTTAACTGACTAGAAAAACTGACTTTTCCCCCTAAAACACTTAAACTCCATAAGGTCTTAGGTAATAAAATAGAAGAACATGTTGGGTCTCCACCCTTGGGCTGGAATGTACACATCAGTTCTGCTATTCTTCAGGCCTCTAGATTGGGGCTGGGAATGTATACCTTTGGCTCTTGTGGTTCTCAGGACGTGGACTAGAACTTTCACATTGCTTCTTCCGCTTTTCATGCTTTTGGTCTGTACTACCAGCTTTCCTGGACCTCCAGCTCACATAGGCAGGTTGTAGTACTTTTCCATAAAGACGTCAGCCAATTCCATATATAGCAAAACCTCCAACTGCAACTAACTTGTTCTGCAAGTGTTCCATAATGTGCACAAATATTTCTAATAAATTTTAACTTCATAAGCGAACAGATGTCTTGCAAACATCACATGATCACAACTGAGCCAGTGGTTCTCTGTCCGTCTTTCTCTCTTTCTGTCTGTCTCTGTCTCTCTCTGTCTCTCTCTGTCTCTGTCTGTCTCTGTCTCTCTCTGTCTCTGTCTCTCTCTCTCTCTCTCTCTCTCTCTCTCTCTCTCTGTCTCTCTCCACTTCCTGCAGGATTGTGGATGATCATCTCCCAACAGCAAGAAATTTGGAGGAGATCTCATCCGCAGAAGAGGAGCAAATGGCAGAGGAATCCCTCACTTTAAATCAGATTAGGAATATGTGTAAAATATGGGAAACAGTATACATTTTTGTAGAAAAGCACCACCTGCTTTTCAAAAGTCTATAGCAATGCAAGGAATGAATCTTTAATGACAATGCAATGTCACAAAAGGAGGCAAAAGCAGGTGTAATTGGATGGGTTCCTCACTACAGTAGCTCGAAAATGAAAGGATTCCACTGAGCCAATAGGTAGCAGTGATTCTGTTAGTGACAGTGAGTCTCCTATAAATAACAACAACCCTCCTCTCCCCTCTCCCTCAAATCAGTTAAGAAAGTTTTCAAAGGCAAGTGCAGGTTAATTTGTTCATTTTTCTTTATATTTTGCATTTTCTTTATTACTTTGTGTCATAGTATTATAATCATTTTATATGAATATTTTTGTGTTATGAAATGAATCATCTGGGTTTCCCATATTTCTTATGGAGAAATTTGCTTTGATATAGAAATACTTTGTGTTATAAGCATGTTACTAGAACAAATTATGCTCACAAGTCAAGATTTTACTGCATAAGCATGTATTGTGCACATATAGGCAAACATGAATATATATAGATTACTTATAAATGTATATATATTTATATTTTAAACACACACACACACACAGAGGTATTCTTAGCAGTTTTATTCATAGCAGCTCCAACCTGAAAAAAACATACATGTCCTTTAATGGAGGAATGGCTAAAAATAAACTGTGATATCTACATGTTTATACAGGTTTTGTACAAAAGTACATTTTCATTCTCTGAGATAAATGCCCAAGAGGGCAACTGCTGCACGATATTGAAATTGTACACACACTGATGTGAGATATGGCCACACTGTTTTCCTGTGTACCCGTAATTCTATATTACCACCAGCTCTGCAGTGACCCACTTTCTCTGCACTCTTGTGAGCAGTGGTACTGTCAGTAATTTTTAAAACTTAACTGATCTTACAAGTGTGCAGTGATAGTTCATTGTGGTTTTAATTTGCATTTTCCTATTGGTGAATGACGTTTGACATATTTTCCTATGTTTATTTGACATCATTATGCTTTCTTTGCTTGAAAGTCTCTGTACGTCTTGCCCATTTTCTAATTGGCATGTGCTTGTTTTCTTAGATTTAAAATTTGAGAGTTCTTTATATATTTGAGAATCTACTCCTTTGTCAGACATGTGATTTGCAAATACTGTCTTTTATCTTTTTATAATTTCAACAGAGAAAAATATGGTTTTAAAAAATATTTCCATTTAGCCAAGTTTATGATTTTTCTTTCTTATGAAGTATGCTTTAAATGTTGAATCTAAGAAATATATGGTTATTCTTAGATTTTGAAGATTTTCTCCCATGACTTTTAAATAAAAGTTTCTAAATTTATATTATACATTTCAGTTGTTGGTACATTTGGATTTAAGTTTTGTATAAGTTGTGAAATTTTTGTGAGGCTCATTTTTTTTTCCTATGGAAGTTAAACTACTCTGAACATGTTATCTGTCCTCTATTCAATCACTTTTGTCCTTACATCAAATCTCTCATATTTAGGAAGGTCTCGTTCTGGCATCTCTGCTCTGCTCCATTGACCTGGATCCCTCTCTCGGAACTAAAACCCCCTGTCTTGATTCCTTTGCAGCTTCACTATACATACTAAAATCTAATAGGCTGATTCTTTCCACTTTGTTTTCAAAATTGTCTTACTCTATTTCTTTTACGTTTTTATATATGTTTATTTGGTGATCCTACCTACACCAACAAAAACCTTACTATGCTTTTTATGAAAATTATGTTAGATCTGCATATCACTTAGGAAAGAATTCATCTTTTTACAATGCTGAGACTTTCAACTCATGAACGGGGCATGTATCTCCATTTATTTAAATATTTTATTTGTTTTATCAATGTTTTATAGCTTTCCATGTACAAATTCTAATTTCAAATAGTATTATGCATTAATTTTGATGTGTACCATTGGTATTGTATTCTGAATTATATTAAAAATTAATTTTTTATATTTTTCACGTGTCTCATGGCCTTAAAGAACTCACTAACACATTTTGGGAAGCTCTGTAGATTCTATTAAGTTTTCTGAATAGGTTATTATGACTTCTCCTACAGGCAGTCCCGTTTCTTTGCTTTGTATGTGAATGCATTTTATCTCTTTTTCTGGCCTTATTGCTTTGGCAGCAACTTCCAACAGTATGTTGAATAAGAGTAGAGATAGAAGATACATTTGTCTTGTTAAAAATATTAGATAAAGGCAGTTAGTCTTTCATCATCAAGTATAATGCTTATTGTAGGGTTTGGAGGAATTTCTTTGGGATTTTTGCAGATGATCTATATCATATTGAAGAAATTTTCCTCTATTTCTATTTTTTCCACTACCAGGGATTGAACCTAGGGCCTTTGCACTGAACCATTTCTAAAACCTTTTTTAAATTTTCAGACATTTTCACTACTTTGCTAAGTTGCCTGGGTTGAGCTCCAGTTGCAATCTCCCTAACTCAGCCTCCCAGAGAGCTGGAATTACATGCATGTTTTACCATGCCTGGCATGTCTTAGTTTTCATTATGATGAATAGTTGAATTTTATCTAATCCCTTTCCTGCACCAATTGTTATTACTATGTAATTTTTCTTCTTCAGTTGGCAGTATGATGGATTATACTGAGTGATTTATAAATGTTGAACTAGCCTTGAATTCCAGTAATAAATCCTATTTATTCACAGTGTGTCTGAGTTATATCGTTGAATTCTGTTTGCTAATACTTTTGTTAATGATTTTTTCATCTTGTCTTGTGAAGATTTTATGTAATTTTATCCTATTTGTTTGGGTTTGGTTGTTTTACCTGGTTGGTATTAGAGTATTACTAGTTTTATGAATAAATGGATAACTCTCCCTTCTATTTTCTGAAAGACTTTGTAGAATTAATGTTAATTCTTTTCTAAAAGTTAGATAGCATTCTCTAAGTAAATAACTTCAACCTATAGATCTCTCTATCTCTTTTTTTGTAAATTATAGAATCAATCTTAATAACAGCTACAGAGCTAGCAGAATTATCTATTTCATTTTGGAGGATCAGTTATACAGATTATGCTAAGTTGCACTATCAAGGAATTGTTTCATTTCACGTAACTTACCCATGTTATATATTTACCATTGTTTATGGTATTCCTTTGTGTTTTTGAGATATGCAAGGTTTATAATACCCTTGGCTTTGTTCATGATAGTGATATCTCCTTTTTTCTCTTTGTAAGTCTTGCTATACATTTGTCAGTTGTATTGATTTTTTTCAAGGAACAAGTTATTTTATCACTAATTTTATTTTGGTTTTCTGTTCTCAATCTCTTTGATTTCCATTTTACTATGTTCTCCTTTCTGCTTGCATTAGGTATCTTTCCAAGGGGAAAACCTTGAGATGCAAATTTAGATTATTGATTAGGGATAATGTTATAATTTTCCCTATCTGCAGTGCCTTAGCTATATTCTATGAATTTTAATATGTTGCACTCTAATTTACATTTCCTTCGTTGTGCTTTTTTTTTTTGTTTGTTTTTGTTTTGTTTTGTTTTGTTTTTCTCCAGTACCGGGAACCGAACTCACGACCTTGCGCTTGCCAGGCAGGCGCTTTTGCCGCTGAGCTAAATCCCCAGCCCCCATTGTGCTTTTAATTTGATTTGAGACTTGCTCTTTTAGCCATTGACAGTATAGAAATTGCTACATTTAGGATGTGATTTGTCCTCCAAAAGTTCACCTCTTAGAAACGTGATTTCTAGTTTGGCAAAGTTAACAGATGGTGGCACCTGTCAGAGGTAGAGCCTAGTGAAAGGGGTTAGGTCATTTGGGGGCCCTGCCTTTGGATGAGATTACCGTAGTTCTCATGGGACACTGAGTTCATTTTCATTACAGTGCAAAACTGGCCCGTCCCCTCATTCTAGCGCCCTGTCTTCCCATGGGATCTCCCCTCCTGCACATGTTCCTACCATGACACAGTGCATCACGCAGAAGGTGACACAGTCAGTGAAGCTTTTCAGGAGTTAGCACCATGATGTTTCACTTTTCAGACTTCAGAACTGTGAGCTAAATAAACTTGCTTTCACGTTACCCAGCCAGATATATTGTCACAGCAAAAACCATGGATGAGTATAGAAGTATATGTTTATCCCCATGTATTTGGAGATGTACTTTATTTTATGTTACTGTGTTTATTTTATTTTTTCATGGTTAGAGAATACATTCTCAAAGCCTTCATTTTTTTTGTATGTCTGCTGAATGCTGTCATGGCACAGTGTATAGTGTGTCTTCATATCTTGGTATTTTCTTCATGGGTGCTTGAATAGAAAGTATATTCTCATACTTCTGGTGGAGTGTCCTATAAGCATTGAGTAGAGCCTGCTGGTGGTTGATGTCCTTGTGTTCTTCTATATCCTTGTTAGTTTTCTGTTTGTTCTAATTGTTGCATAGTTGTGTTAAAGGCCTTAATTCTGGGTGTCGACTTGTCTATCCCAGTTCTATCATATATTTTGGTTCATATATTTTGTACTTTTGATTTTACAATTATTTTCTTCCAAGGGAACTGAGCTTTTGTCATTCTAAAATGTCCATCTCTGCTTTGGTTGTTTTGTCTGCTCTGCAATCTACTTTCTCTGACATTGATATAGCCACTGCTATTTTCCTTTGATTGATGTTTTAATAGCATATCTTTCCTGTTATTTTACATTAAATCTGCTGTATCACTGTATTAAAAATGAGTTTCCTGTAAGCAGTATATAATTGAGTGATGGTATTTTTAACCAATTCCTTAAATATTTATCCTTTAATTGGTACATTTAAATCATTTACATTGATTATTATTGTGTTGGTATTTAAATATGCTGCTTTTTTTTCTTTCCATTCTCCTGTTCTCTAATTCTTTATTTTTTCTATACCTCACAGTATGTGGCATAAACATTTTAATTAGATTTTAAATTTATCAATATTTCTTAATCTATTTAGTTAGAACATTTTTGACAGTTGTACCAGGTATCACATTTTACATCTATGGGTGTTTTAATTTTACCAATTTGAGTAAAGTATAGTGCAGTTTTAACATAGCTTTCTCTTCATTATGTATAACTGAAGTCTTAAATATTTCTCTTACATTCATTTAGGACCATACCAAACAGTATCAAAATTTTTGCTCTCATTATCAAAATATATTTACAAAATTTAAGAGAATAAGAAAAGTCTATTGCATTTAACCTACTTTTGTTTACCATTTTCTGTCTTTCAAATGTTCCAAGATTCTTTTTCTAATTCTTTTCTTTTCAGAGAACTCCTATAGACATGTTCAGCAGGAGCTCTGTTGGTGACAAATTTTCTCAGCCATCCTTTATATCTGAATGATATTTCCTCTGGATATGAAATTCTGGGTGTACTATCTTTTTCTCTCAGCTCTTAGAACACATGCAACCAGTTCCTCATGGCCCCCATGGGCTCTGAAAGCTATCATTTTCATTGTTGCTTCCTATAACCATGGGAGACTTCTCTCCTCTGGCTTTTTTGAAGTTCCTTGGGAATAGTTCTCAAAAGTTTAATCGGTATGCATTTTATCATGAGTTCCTTTGGGTTCATTCTATTTGAGATTCACACAGCTTCTTGAATTGTTGGTTTATGTCTCTTGCCAGATTGGGAGGATTTTAGCTCCCATTTCTTCAAATAGACTTTCGGTTCTGCCCTCTTTTTCTCCTTCAGCAACTCCAATGAACAGGCACTAGATTAAGTCCATTTAGTGTCTCCACAGGTGGTATGCATCTGTTTATTTTCTTAATTTATCTTCTTCTTACTACTCTTTTGTTCTTTTAGTTCACCAATGATTTTTCTTTCATCACCTCTTTAGCAAAAATTTTGCTTGCTGTTTCTGTGACCTTATGTTCTGCTGTTCTGGAAGTCTTACTTCCAGAGAGGTGAAGACTTATACTAAGAGACACAAAAATGATTCTACTGAATGGACATTAAGGCTTCCCCTGGTCATTTTGGGCTCCTCATTGTCTCTGAGTCAACAAGCTTAAAAGGGAGTTATGGTGCTGGCAGGTATGATTGATCCAGACAACCAAATTGGACTACTAGAAAACAGTGGAGGTAAGGAAAATATATTTGTAGTATAGTAGATCCCTCAGGGCATTTCAGTATCATTATTAAGGTCAATGGGACATTACAACAATGTAGTCCACACAGGATGTAAAATTTCTGAGAACCTTCAGAAATGAAGATATGAGTTATTCCACCAATAAAGAAACAAGACCTGTTCTCCCGCGTCATTTCTACCTTAGAGACTGCCAACCACACACAGAACACACTGAGTCCATGAGCCAAAATAAACTACTCCTCTACATTGTTGCTGTCTGGGAAATTTTTCTCAGCAACCCAAAAGTAACTCGGACAGGTTTTAGAACCAGAAGTGGGGTCATTGCTATAACCGTATCTGATGGTGTGGTTTAGAAGCTTTGTAATTGGTTTGTAGGAGGAGGTTTGAAATGTTTGGAGGTGACAGCCAGAGGCCTTAGTAACCTGATGGGAAATTTTCATTTAATCTCAGGATACCAGAATATTGATTGCAATGCAGAGGGTAAGGGTGAGGCTTAGGGTTTCAGTTGGGATATTTTAGTTAGGAGGCTCAGGAGATTTCATTGGCAGTTGGACTAGTGGCCATAAGTGTTATGCCCTAGCATAATATTTGTTTTCATTTTGCCCATGTCCTGAGACTGCAGAAGGCTAAGATTAAGATGTTAGACTAATTAATCTGGCAGAGAAAATTTCAAAGCATCTCAGTGTTCAAGCTGTGACATTTATATTGCTGGCTGCTTTTAGATAGATCCACAGTGAAAATCAAGAACAAAAAGGAGATGTGAAAGTCTGCAGTTTTATCAAAAAGGAAGCACCAAAAGGGCCATGAAGATCACTGTGGCTAAAAAGGTTAGCAACAAAAAGAAGCCAAGTACTTTGCTTTAAGACATCTCAGAAGTCACTAAGACCCCAACATTGCAAGTGCAAAACTATAAAGCTTCCATTTGAGAAGAGAAGCCCCTGGTCCTTCTACCTGAGAAGGGCTTCCCAAGTCCTTTGGATCTCATAGCTCACCACACTCTGTCCCAGGTGCTGGACATAGAGACAAGGTTTAATGTTTCCTCTGCTCAGTTTTGGTCTTCCTTTGGCCTGTTCCTCTTTATCCCCCTATTTCTATGCCACTGTGTGTTTGAAGCATTTAAGCTTATTTTTTAGTCTTACATGATCTCACAGCTAGTAGCTTGAGTTGAGTCTCAGAGGACACTTTGGGTTTGGATTTTTAGACAATCCTGAAACTGAGAAGATTTTGGCAGCTGTTAAAGATGGATATGAGTCTTTGGGGGGTCTGTAATGGAATGTTATTGTTAGATCTAAAATGTTGCCATAAAATCCCATATATCTGAAAGGTATTGAATCATGGGGGCACTGTATTGATTAGTGGATTCATCCATTGATTAGCTCAGTATGTGAATGTGTTTTTAGGAGGTCAGACTTGGATGAGTTAGGTCACTGGAGTAGTGTCCTAGAATAGCATATTCTGGTCCCTGACTCCAACCTTCTCTGTCTGCTTCCTGACCATTATATGGTGAACAGCTTTCCTCGGCCATGCCATTCTGCATACCATTTCTCCTTTGGAGTCAGCCAGCCATGGACTGAACCCATTCAAAGTATAAGCCAAAAGAAACCTCTTCTTTACACTGTGGATGTCAGACCTTTGGTATCAGCTATTGGAAAGTGATCAAGACTCTGTTCTCTCCTCCTGCAATGACTACATTGACACAGGAATTAGATTAAAGCCTTGAAATATTTTCTCAGGTGTTGGGATCTATTTATTTATTTTCTCAATAGAATTTCTTTCTGCTGCTCTCTCACTCTTTCAGCTCAACAAGGGTTTTCCCTTTGTTGCCTCCATTCTGCCTTTTAGACCTTGCATTGAGTTTTTTTATTTGGTTATGGTATTTTTCAGTTATAAAAAGTCCACTCGATCACTCTTTATACATCTATTTCTTTGATGATATAGTTTATTTCTTCTCTGAGAAACTTTTCTTTCACTTTTATTCCTCCATTTTCACCCTGTTCTTATCTACCCATTAAACCATTTTATTGTTCCAATCTTAGCTAGACTTTCTGGCACCCGATGATACCATTGTTGTAAAGGTGGGTAGAAGTATTGCCATCTGGTGGAAGTAAAAGTCCAGGTTCCCACTTGATCTCCATCAACATCTCTGAGGGGTGTCCCTCATTGTTATAGGTGGTGCAGTAGCAGCTGTCTAAATGTCCCACTACCTCCCTGATTGAGAGAGCTAGTAGAAACCTGCAACTGCTCCCCAAGTGATCTCCACTAAGTATGGTGGGGGTTACTTGCTTACCACTGGGCATCAGTGAAAGTCCTGACATTCTCCTATCTCCTTACCACACCACTCCTTGATACTATGGGTGGGCATCCTCTCACTGGCATGGGTGAACACAGTTCCCAGAACACAGTGCTCCATTAGCACTGCAGTGGGCAGAGTCTAGTCACTGACCAGTGGGATGGAATTACAGCTCCCTATTCAGCTTTCTTTGACCTTGGCCTGATGGGAGACATTGTTGTGATGCAGTACGGCCTATTCGAAATAAAATACTAAACCCCCAAATTGACCTCACTGGCAACTTACAGGAGCTATCAAAGTTTCTCTTTGGCTTGCTGAACAGCAGCTATTTGTTATAAGTTTTCAGTCTTTCTAGACACCCTCTTTCTTGATTCTTTGGCTAGAGAGAACAGGCTTTGGGGAAAGGATTTTACCTGCACATGTTGGTGTTTCTGGGTATTGGTTTCTCCAACACCTACTCTTGGCTATATGAGGCCCTGAAAAGACTCCAAGAGCTGTTTGCCATTATGCTGTTCTTGGAATCCTGGGTCTCTTGTCAGCCTGTGCTCTCTACCTTGAATCTTTTTGCGCTTCATGCATATATGTGTATGTCCATGTATATAAATAATATATAATTATATGCCATGTGATATATATGATACATAGGAATCAAAATAGTATATATAATATACTAGTATATGGAGGAACATTTTTATTTCCTAGAATTTTCACTATACTCAGCTGGAAGAATGGGAAACAT
>NW_004955528.1:2932251-2976039 GCF_000276665.1 Chinchilla lanigera | reverse complement strand
TAGTATATATAATATACTAGTATATGGAGGAACATTTTTATTTCCTAGAATTTTCACTATACTCAGCTGGAAGAATGGGAAACATAATAGGATGTCCGTTCCATCTTTCTGAAACCAGAATTCTGACTGTTTTCGCTCATTTGGAGAGATCATGCAATCAGGTAAACCCTCTAATAATACAAGTTCTACAGTGAGCTGTGGCTCTGAGCCTCACTTTCCATACATGTTGGAGGGGACCCTCCTGAAGCCTCTCTCAAAATCATACATGGAGGTGATGCATCCAGACCCTAAGCCTGATCCATCAATGTGGTGTTCAGATGCGGGCCAGTAACTGAACTCCACGCATCCATATGCAGGACACAACTTCTCTTGCCTAAGTAGGTTACTCTTTCCCAGAGGACTGGTAGGCAGAAGAGTAATAAATATGGGGAGATGGGATATTCACAGCAAGGAAGCCCATTCTACTCTTCACTGGGGTCAGCACACTCGGTCTGGTGGCCTCCAAGTCCAGTCTGAGGACAACAGCCTCAGCACCATCTGGAGGCTGGTAAGAAATGCAGAAATTCAGACAGCAGGAGCTGGAAATCCCCCAGACCCACTTAATCCAAGTTTGCACTCTCACCAGACCTGCAGTGCCTCCTGCACACCCTGCAGTTGGAGCACTGACTGCAGAAGGGGTGGGGGCTGGTACTCCCAAGGGCTCTTGTCAGCCCTGAGGCTCCTTCACAGCAAAGAGCAGCTCGCATGTGTCATTAGGAAGGTGACACAGCAAAGGCAGAGGCCAAGGGCAGACAGGCAGAGGGAGAGGCAGGAGAGGCATTTGTCATGAGAACATGAGGATGGAGCAGGGATATGTCACAGCCTTCCTACCTCTCCACCCCTCCTCTCACCGGCTCTCACACTCGAAGACACGCTTCTTCTTGCTTTTGTCACTCCCCTCTGCCTAACATGCTCCTTTGACAGTTAGCATGGATCCACTTTCAGCAGGAAAATCTCCTGCCCACCTTTCTGTATACCCCAAGTTCACCTGTGGTTTTGATCTGAATGTGAAAAGTGTGATGCTGAAACCTCTTCTACTCTGGGGAAGCAGGCGCATTCCTGCAACACAGCCTGAAGCTCCTGTGATTTGCAGATCGCAAAGATGGAGGCGTTGTCTATCAGGTCTGGCTCACTTTGAAAGCAGAGATGGAGAAACAGTCAAGGATGCAGGAGAGTCGGCTATGGCAAAGCTGCTTTAATATGCAAAACAGAACAGTGCCCTCTCTCCCCACTCTGAAACACGAAGGAGGCTGGTGTCCTTGTCCAGAACAGCAGCACAGAGTCTTCCTGGCTCCAGGAGGGAGAAGCCCTGTTCCAGCACAGAGGAGATGCTGAAAACCACCTGGCAAGAGAGGAATACTTCTTCCTTTGAGAGAGGAGTATTTGAAATGCATTAAGCTGAAGAAGCAGCCAGCCCAGAGTCCCTGGAAGCCAGGGCTCACAAGGCCAGGGCTGATAAATAATACCTCTGAGTCAGTGTTGTGGTGGTGGCAGAGAGGAAGAGTGTCTACCACAAACTTGTGTTTCCTGTCTGGGTGAAGAGCAGCCACCCATGCTGAGACAGGATTAGTGGGCTCCTGCTGCCTGCAGCATAAAACCCCAGTTTTCCTTTTTTATAAGGAATATAAAAGCCCTGGCTATCAAATATGCAAATGAGACAAGGAAAGAACAGGAGTAGATGGAGGTCCTGGAAACGGACACAGTGCAGGAGCCCAGGAGCCCCCTGGCTATACTCCCCCAGCTGTTCAACAGCATGCGCCTGACAGTCTCATACCACCAGCACCTCACTGAACCCTCAGCTGACAGCAGATCCATGTCCTCTGCTTCTGAAACCTGGGTGGAGGGGTGCCCAGCCTGCAAACCCTGCCTGTAAGGGCAGGAAATATGTTGACACAGAAATAACTCGGAACAGTACATAGTGATTGACATAGGCCATGACCACTTCCTATGCTGGGCCCTGCTATGGTTTAGATGACTGTCTCACTAAGGCCCATATGCCAAGACCAAGGCGCTCCAGGAAGGCAGTTTGACCTCTAGGAGGTGAGGCCTAATGGATGATCTCCTTCTCTGAAGGCATAACTTCAAAAGGGACAGTGGGATCCTGGCCTCTTCCTCTTTCTTTTTCCAACTTCCACAAGGTAAATAGCTTACTCTATCACATGCTCCTCAGTAAAGGCCCAAAAGCAATCAGGCCAACTGACCTCCAGACTAAAATCATCAAAAACATATGCCAAAATAAACCTTTCTTCTTTTTAAGTTGATTGCCTTGGGTATTATATTACAATAACAGAAATCTGACTGATACAGGCCCTTTCAAAGTTCTAAGTTAAAAAAAAAGAAACAGAACACAAAAGAAAATTGAACTAAGGGAAAAAGAATAACTAGAAGGAGAAAGGACAAACACACCCCAAAGTTTCCCTTTTACCATCTATTTTGATATTTCCTCCTTGTGTCAGCTTGCTAACGTGCATATGCTCTATTTAGTCATTTTCCTGTTGCTGGGACAAAATACCTAACACCTACAACTTAAAGGATGTTTTATGGTTTAGGTCTAAATTCTCCTGAAGGCTTTTTGGTTTGGAAGATGATTGGCTCATGGAAGCCACCTTGCTCGTGGATGGATTAGACCAATGCTGAGATCATAGTTGATGTGCTGGTAGGTAGCGGGTTCTGATTAGCAGCAGGTCTTTGGGGGAATAACCTGGAAGGGTACAACTTCCTCCCCAGCTTCTTCCTTTGCTGTCTGCTTCCAGACTAAATGGGATGAGCAGTTATCCTCTGTAAGAGCCTTTACTTTGTACTGTTTCTGCCTTGCAGCCAGCCAACCATGGGCTGGAACTATGAGCCAACATGAGCCTCTCCTCCTCTAAGGGGTGGGTGTTGGGAACTTTGTCTCTGACTGTCCAGGGTTCAGTCCATGGTTGGCTGGTTCCATGGTAGAAAAGACATGGTAGAAGGACCTGGGCAGAAGTTCACTCTCATCCCAAGGTAGTCAGTGGGCAAAGAGCAAAGGGAAGAGCTGGGATGGGAAAGGAAATACACTGCAAAAGACACACTCCAGAGACCCACCTCCACCCAACCCCACTTCCTAACACCACAACCAGCCACAGTGGATCAATCTACAGAGGAGTATAGTGACATAATCACTTCCAAACACAGTGTTGTAGCTAGGGTTTGCAGGGGAAAAAAATACAAGACACATAATTTATAGGATTATCTTATAGTAATCACACAAAGAGTTTAGTACAAAAGAGTGTGGAAATCTGTCCACATACTAAAGACCCAAAGAATCCAGCTGAGGACCTGGATCCCATGGCAATATCCTGCATGAGTCTAGCTAAAGACAGTTCATAACAATTCCCCGCCAATGAGGCCAAAAGCCCACAGCAATGCCTCATGCAAGTCTGTTTCATGGATCTGTGCTGGGAAGGCCCAAAGGGCAGTGGTGAATGCTAGAAAGTCTGTGCCAGTGGGATGAATGATCTGTGCTAGCAGGATGAGGGATCTGCACTGCAGCCAGGAAGTGATGCTCAAAGTAAGAACCAGGGCTCCCCTTGAAAAGTACCACAACCATCCTCAACAAGTGTGAGGTCTTGAGCTCCTCTGATGCTAAGAACAGCGGAGCTCATATCAGTAAAGTTAGCACAATAAGCTTCTCCAGGAGAACCAGCAGGTCCACTAGAACCAACAGCTCCAGGACAACCAACAGCCCCCTAACAGCTTCTAAACTCCTTCCTCTCCGTTCTGCCCCTTACGCTGACAGCAACAGTCCTCAGGTGGGCCTCCCACACGCAGCACCAGGCTAGTTCAGCTCAGCTGGGTGTTTCGAGTTGAGTACAGTTGTCAATCCACCACACACAGACTTTGGGGGATATTCTAGATCTAAATTGTAACGGCTTCTAAATGAATAGCTAAATATTAAAGCCAACGGGGCTTTGTTTGAAGTGTTTTGTTGTTAAAGAGCAATGAGCAGCCTTTTCACAAAAACTACACACTTTCAGATGAATACTTAATTCTTTCAGTTTTCTTGTTTTCATCTCCAAGGGGTAACCCTACCCCTATTTTCCATGCTTTGGTTGATACGAGGCAACAGCTAATTCTGCCTGCCCTGTTCACAGCTCCTTTCACACACACTAAGGCAGATGTGTGAGGCATATTCTTCATTACATCCTCAACTGGGGCTGTTAGACTTGTGAATTAGAGAGCCGTTTACGCAGAATCTCAGTGAGCGGCTTCAGTTCTCAGTGTAGCTCAGCAACCCGCCTCCTCCCCTCCTCTGTGCCATGTCATCTGTCCACTAAGGAAATGTCACTTCTGGATTTGCACAAGAGCAATGTAGTGACCATTTTAGTGGCAAAAATACTGACCATTTGGCAAAGAATTAAGAAATCTGCAACATCCTCATCCCTAAAGAGAACGCTTCCCCACACACACATGAAGACAAACCCTCAGGTGCCAGGGCTGTGAGTTGCATATCATGCTCAGGGCCCAGCGAGAGCACCAGTGGCACGGACCCAGGTTGGAGGAGTGTGACCCCACGTGTCAGTGAGCCTGATAAGCCAGCCATAGCTTCTGCCCATTTCAGAAGCCCCGGGAACGGGACACAGCTTTGGTCCCATAGCGGGTATGTGCATCGGGTCATCTCTCCAGGATGCCAGGCCCATGATGGAAACTGCGGGCTGCTTCAGTGGGTGGGGAGCAGCCACCCTCTGCGTCCCAGCCTCATCTGAGTCAAGATTTCAAGGAAAAAACAAGGTCTCCATCAAAAACCCTGTCACCTGGGTTTGGGCAGGAGCCTGGGCTTTGGGCAGGAGCCTGGGCTTTGGGCTCAGACACACATAGGTCCACGGATGTGGAGAGTCTGCCACTAGACTCTGGAGGCTTTGGGAGCAGGCGTCTGACATGACGCTGTCAAATCATCACCTTCCCTAAAACATCACAATGAAACTGGGGGAAGATGCCCTCTTTCTTCCTCCAGACCCTGAGCATCATAACTCGTGTTAGCAGCAGCAGGTACCTGAGTCAGACGGGGTAGGGAGGCACGGCCTGGTGATGGAACCGCCCCAGGAACCTGTGCCAGCTCTTTGTTGTCTGACTCTGTTTGTTGCTCATATAGTTGATGTGGTTCTTGTTTCCATCTCTTTTGTTTTGGCTTGAGCAGGTTTGTGATGGAATTCTGACCTTTGCAGTTAAAGGGCCCCTCCCTAGTAAAATAGAGCTATGGTGAAAATGAAATTGTAAGATGCAAAAGAAAGTCACAGTAAGTGAAAAGTAATTGGTTAATTTTAGTTTTGCTTTCATCATTAAAATGAAATTGTGGTAGAAAAAGGAAACCAGAGAAATGAGAAAAAAGAATGAAAAAGTGTGACTAGAGGAGGCTTTTCAGTGCCAGAGAATTGAATAACTATGGAGAAGAAAAATTGAGTAAAACCTAGACTACCACTGAGAGAAGGCTACGTAGTGCGGGCAACAGGCAGGCATAGCAGGGGGGCCTCCCGCTGGTCCCACTGAGTTCTGGCAGCCAACACTGCAGGCATCATGGTCTGGTAAAGCAATCCAGGCTGCACCTTGACCAGGGCTAACGTGAACCTTGGCACATAAAATACCTCCTTGCCAAGGCAACCGCTCCTCCCTCACCTGCCTCCCTGGCACATCATCCTCCATTTGCCCCATAGCCTCAGAAGACAATTTGTGGCCCTTTGGATAAGAGAAGTGACATCTAGAATTTGCTCTAGGAAGCTAACTCCCTGGTAATACATATATTCTCTTGTTTACTCAGAATAAATACATGTACATACGTTTGTATGTACATGTGTATATAATATGTATAGACGGATGGATTGTAAATGGATGGACACATGATAAGTGGATGATGGATGGATGGATGGATGGATGGATGGATGGATGGACAGATGGGGAAAGAAATGATGGATAATAAATAGATGACAGAGAGATAGACAGAGCTCTATGGATTATATAGTTTTTCAGCACGCTTTTAATCTGTATATAAATGACACTACACAGTATATCTTCTGAATCTTGCTTTCATTGCTCATCAGGATGATCCTAAAATTCATCATTGTTGCTACTTGTGGCCCAAGTCCATTCCTTTCTGTTCTCCTTAGTATTCCCTCGTCTGACCACACTGTAATTACTTGCTGTTCTTTGACTTATGGATTCCCCCACTGTCTTGCTGTCCCAAGCGAAGCATGCAAACTTACGCTGCCGTCTACTTTGCACGGCAGACCCGTTCCTCTTGGGTGGAGACTACGGGGAGTAGAACCATCAAGGTCAGATGTGTCCGGCTTCACTTGCACGGCTACAGTAATTAACTCCCCCGAGAGCAGGGCCTCACTTAGACTGCAGTGTGAACACAGATGACAGACTGCCTTCCTGTACAGTCTCAGTATGTCTGTGCCATCAGCCTCAAAAGTTTTTCTCCGTCTGATAGGTATGTGGTGTACTTCAAAAGGTTCTAATTTATTTTCAACTAATTGCTTATGGGCTTGAGTGTCTCTTTTACATTTCCATTGGTCACTTTGGAAATTCAAGCACTCTGATTATTTTTTCTGTTGGGTTTCTTTATATATTCTGGTTATTAATCATTTATTTCGGTTATGTGCATTGAAATTACCCTCTGTCAGTTTTGGCTTCCTTGTTATTTTCTTGTAATGCCTTTTTCACAGAATTTTCGTGTTTTAATTTTTCAGTCCTTTGTGCTATGGCATGTGATTTTTGCAGCTTCTCTGGAAAAAATCTTTCCCTTATTCAAGGTCAAAAATAGTATTTTTCCATTATTTTCTCTATTTAAAGTTTACTTTCCACATTTAGATTTTCAGTCTACCTAGAACTCTGCATAACTTGTGAGGTAAGAGTGCCAACTATCCCAGAAAACTAATTCAATGGCCTCTCCTGCCCCCTGCCTTGTAAAAAGGTTGTGACCTTTGTCATATTTCAATTAGCCATAAACATGAGAATCAGCCTCCAGGCCATGTCTGCATGTTGATTTGTACTTTTAGCCCAGAGCAGAATCGGTTCAGAGAACTGTGCTTCCTTGAGAGGAATTGCGGTGATGACCATGTGTGCTGGTGGGAATGTCCCCCACACAGGGCCAGGCAGAAGAAGAAGAATGAAGTTGATAATTGCAATAACAAGCTTCCTGAATAGCTAAGAGGAGAAGGCAGCCAAAGTCAGGGTCTTAGGAGGCAGAGCTAGAGAGACAGACTCAGGGTGGGAAATGAAATACACAACTGTGATCATTTTTACCTTCTCCCTGATCAAAGGAGGCAAGATCATCGCCAGCTGTGTGCATAGAGGGTGGGGGTGCTGGAAGCAGGAAGTGATAAAAACTGTCCTGGAGAGAGTGCAAGTTCCAAGTGGTTGAAGGAGCTTGCTGGGACTGGTGGTGTCGTTTTTCTTATCCACTTGGAATCCCAGCACTAAAAGAAACCCAAAGCTCACAGTCAGTGCATCATTTCAGCTCACCTGGTTGATTCCCAGAGTCGCTTCATCTCACCAAATCCTTGGTTGACCAACCTATGTGACCCTATATCAATTCTTGTTCATGGACCTAAAAGTCCCTTGGAATCCATTATCTCCTCTTTCTTGCTTTTAATGTGAAACAGACGAGACCATCAGATGGCAATCATCTGAGCATCCTCAGCATTGAGACAGGGTGCCATTGTCTCGGGCACAGAAGAAGGACGCCTACTCCAGATCCTTGGGCCCTTTCAGAGGTCATGGCGGCTGCCCTCTGTTTCTGTACTAGAGCAAGAAAAACACGGCCAAATCTTACTCCTTTGTCCAGGAGATAATAAGTCCTGATGGGTCACTGAAAAGGATCCCTCACTTCTCTACCTAAAGGTGTAGCAGAGCTCCCAGATACTCTTCATAGCCATGCTCAGAGGATGCCGGCGAGCTCCATGTGAATGGTGGGAGAGCCTCCTGTGTTTGCCCGGGAATCAAGAGCTCTACTGGCCAAGATTCCCATCTGGAGGCAATGTCAGATGCTGCCTAGTACGATATAAATAGGAAATGAAGGGCCAATAACACCGCTGACTGGTCTTGGGCTATAAAGCACTATATAGAATCCTGCTGAACGTGGTGGCACACTCCTGTTATGCCAGCCTCTCAGGTGTCTGAGGCAGGAGGATTGAAAGTTCAAGACCAGTCTGGGCAACACAGCACGACGCTGTCTTAAAATTACAAAGAGTGAGAATATAGCTCAGTGCTAAAAGACCCCTTTGTATGGTACCATGAAACACACACGCACGCAAGAATCTGCAGAAGACCTAGTCAAAATACTGTCACCCTTATCTGTGGCAGGTAAGACAAACCCAAATACTCGGCTAATTCTACCAAATCCCATTCATGTCAGTGCAGCAATGACTTTTATTACTGAACACAGTCTGGGCAGGACAAGATCTGTCCTTTCTCTAGATTATACCACAGGAACTCTGCTCCTTTTCCTGACCTCCTGTTGAGTGGCTCACATTTCATTGGTAGCAAGTGTGCACCTCAAATACACACGGCATTCTAGGGTGAGACTTTCTTCTAGATATAACCCAAGCCGCCCATGCACCGTCACCGGGGCTCTTCTGGATCCCATGCCACACGTTCCAAGGTTCTCGAAAGCACTCTATCAAAGCTGACACGCTCATTATCACACTTTTATTTACACGCTAAAGAAATATTCTGCTGCTCCTTAGTCTTCAAAATAGCTGCCTTTCAGATGTTTGCTGCAAAGGTGAATAATATGAGATGTGTCTGGAGGATGTACACAACAATTTTAAGGCTTATCTGCCAACTCTCCTCTTTCTATTGACAGCTATAATCAGCCTTCAAAATAAATAAGGGCGCCCTCGGAACAATGACGCGAGAGGCAAAGCCTTGATCTCTGTGTTAGTGGGGAATAACTTCTCTCTCAGGTGTGAGTAGGTAAAACAGCAGGGCCACTTAGATGTGCATTTTTAGCTCGGAGGAAGGTAGGGATATTTCTGTGTTAGAGAGCTACCTTTCTCCATTTCTTGCCTGCGTCTGTGGATCTCTTTTCCACTAATGGTGAGGAAAATGCATTAATAAATAACTATGTCTTTGCATTCCATACACAAAGTTCTGAAATTTTAGAGTTCAGCTACAGGGCACTTTATCAGAGAAACATGAGCGTGGAGAGTAACAGGGTGCTGGCTGCTCTATCAGGCAGAAAGCACAAGGAGAGAGCGTGCGTGGCAGGGTGCAAGCGGTGTTTGCCCGGAAGGGAAAGATTCCAAGGATGCTTTGTCCCAGCATGGAGATGGAATAAAGGTCATGCCTGAACGGAGCCTTGCCTACTCAGTTCCCTTTCCCTTGCTTTCGATCATTCTTACCAGGACAAAACCCTCCCTAAAGAGGCTTATCCTCCAGAGTCCATCATGCCCAGTAGGAATTAATCAGGGATTGCAAGCTCTCTGCAGGTAATCGTTATTCACAGATACCAATGGCAAATCAGGCGAACCTGCAGTCAGAAGGCTGGGCTTACTCCCACTCTCTGCACTGACTGGCAGAGGAGGTGGTCGCTCTTTGTAACCTGTGTCAATTTCAGCTTGCTTCATGGAAAACTCAGGATCACCATCCTACTTAGTCCTGGGGTCACTGTGAGATCGATTTGAAAAGTATGAATGAATCCCTCGGCCCAGGTCTTGGCATGTAGTAGGTGTTTGGTAAGTGCTAGCTGTCACACTCAGTGCCCTTTATCACTTTTCCATGTTTAGGACTCAGTAGAATTGGGGAGAATTTATTTCCCCAGGGAAAAAATGCCTTCTTTTCCAAAACAAGGCCTCAAAACAAAATACAAGAACACTGTGCAGAGTCAACGCAAGGTTTTGATTGCCCAGTGCATATAAAAATGATGTTTATACTATACTAGGGCCTATTAAGGGTGCAATTTGTACAAAGATGCATATACCTTAGTTAAAAATACTCTATTACAAGAAATATTATTAATCCTCTGAGACTCGAGTGAGTTGTAATCTTTTTGTTGTGTCAGTCAATGATCAATAGTGAGGCTGTGAAATACAAAAGAGCTTTACTTGGTATCTTGGAAATTGCAATTTGGAAAGCATGAGTTTCGGTGGAATCAATATTCTCCAAAGAGAATAGCGGACCTAGGTCTAGAAAGACAAAAACCCCAACCACATGGGTTATTATGAAGACTTATGATTGGTGGAAACAAGCATTAAAGTCTGTGAATCCACAGTGATTCGTCAGTGACAGTCTTCTTAGAGTTCTTCACCCAGGTGGGCAGCTCTGACAATCCGCCCAGGTGTGCCTGTCTGGTCATGCCTGGCTTTCACTCTGGAATATTCTCTTTGACCAAAGTGACTCCATCGTAGGTGGGACTTCCCTGATCATAGCTGGTGGAGGCTGCTGACTGACTTGGCTGGTGCTTACTGGTGTTCAAAGTGGCCGTGGCAACTTCTTAAAACAGTAATGAAATTTCCTGCATGCATTCTTTCCTTTATGAAAACTTACGATGAAACAAGCAATGCTGTTTGATAGCATTTTACCCACGTTAAAATGTCCTTCAAATTTGGTGCCAGTGCTTTCAAACCTGGTCACTGCTTTGTCAACTGGGTTTATGTAATATCCTAAAATCTTGTTGTCCTTTCCATAATGTTCACACCATCTTCACACGAAGTAGATTTTATCTCAGGAGCCTCTGTCTTTGCTCACCCGTAGAAAACAACTTCTGACCTGTTGAAGTTTTATCATGAAGTTACAGCAGTTCAGTCACATCTTGGGCTCCACTTTTAACTTAGTCCTACAAATATTTCCATCACATCTGCTGTTACTTCTTTCACTGAACTCTTGGACCCCTCAAAATCACCCAGAAGGGTTGAAATCGATCAACTTGTTTCAAATTTCTATTAATATTGCTATCATGACCTCTTCCCATGATTCATGAATGTTCTTAATGGCATCTAGAATGGTGATCCTTTCCCAGAAAGTTTTTAGTTTATTTTGCCTGTACCCATCAGAGGAGCCACCACCCACGACAGCTATAGCCTTACAAAATGCATTCGTTCAGTGGTAAGGTTTGCAAGCTAAAATTATTCCTTGATCCATGGGCTACAGTATGGACACTGTGCAGCAGGCTGGGAAGCAGCAGTCACCTCGTTGTACGCTTGCACCAGAGTTCATGGGTGACCAGTGCATTGCGAATGGGCAGTGATATTTTTAAAGGAATCTTTTTTCCCCAGGCAGAAGCTCTCAATAGTGGACTTAAAGGATTTAGCAAATTATGGTATAAACACATGTGCTGTCGTGCACACTTCATTGTTCTGGTGATACAGCACAGGCAGAGTAATTAGCATAAATGTTAAGGCTCCTAGGATTTTCAGAACAGTGAGCGTATGTTGGCTTCAACTTAAAGTCTCCAGCTGCATTAGCCCCTACCAAGAGAGGTGTCCTGGTCTTCCAGGCTTCAGAGCCAGATACCGACCCCTCCTAACTATGATGGATGCGCACAGCCTCCTCTTCCAACAGACGGCGTTTCATCTGCCCTGAAATTCTGTGGTCAGTGCAGCCTCCTTCGTCAGCTGTCTCGGCTCTGTCTTCTGGGTCGCTCACTGCAGCTCCATCCACACTTGCTGCTTCCCCTGCCATGTTGGCTTATAGAACTGGCTTCTTGCCTTCAACCTTTCATGCCAACTTCTGCCCACTCAACTCTTTCTTCACAGCTTCTTCACTTCCTTCCACCTTTGGAGAACTGAAGAGAGCTGGGTCCTCACTCTGGAGTAGGTTTGGGAAATGTTGAGGCTGGTTGAGCTTCTACCCACATCACTAGATCTTTCTCCTCATGAGTGATGATTCTGTTTCCCTCTCTTATCCTTCCTGTGTTCACTGGAGTAGCACTTTTTATTTCCTTCCAGAGTGGATCCTCTGTGTTCCTCATATACCTTCATCACTAAGCTCGATCATTTCTAGATGGTGAGAGATTGACTCGTTTGTCTCAGCTGAACACTTAAGAGCCCGTCGTAGGTCCTCAGTCTCTGTAATTTCCCCATCATTGTCTCTTAGAGCAAGGAGGCCTGAGGGGAGGAGAGAAATGGGAGGATGGCTGGCCGGTGGGACAGTCCAAACACACGCCTTACCAACTAAGTTCTTCTTTGTGAGTGTAGTTTTCAAGACCCCGAAACAACTGCAATAGCAACATCAAAGTCACTGATCACAGGTCTCTGTAACAGACCTCACAACAATGAAAAAGTACAAATTACTGCAAAAATTTCCAACACGTGACACAGAGACATGGGGGAAATTCATGCCATCTGGGAAAAAAGGCCCTTAGACTTGCTTAATGCTGGGTTGCCCCAAATGATAAATTTGTGAAGAACCAGATATCTGCAAAGCCCAGTAAAGTACAATGAAAAGAGACGCGCCCTGGTGCCGCCTCCTGCCAAATGTCCATCGGGCCCCTTTGTGCACTTACTCTTCAACATGCAGAAGTTTTGTTTTCAATAAGAAAAGGTCACTTGCTCATAAACAGTTTATGTACAGTGCATAATAGGATGAAGAATACGGCAAGGAGGGAGATGGACTTTTGCCGGCGCTTTCCTGCGAGGTAACGAGAAACATTAAAAATGCATTTGGCTCTGATAGGTTGAATTCATTTTAACTGGCATAAATAGGACAGATGAGCTATTCAAATGTCTGAAGAGCACCATATAATGAAATATTGATCACCGCCTCATGGTTCTGGCAGGAGGGGCCAATCATTCGTTTTCCCCCGGCATTTGTATTTGGTGGCACCAATAATGAATTATATATGGCGAGCTCATATCCTGCACCCGATTGTATTTACCTATACAGTCTGGAATCCCACTTATCAAACTTTAGAGGGGGAAAAGATAAAGCTTTAAATATCTAATTTTTAAAGAGTCCTGATTGGTATCATGTACCTTGGGGAGGCATTGGTGATTAACAATCTACTTTGAAAAGTCTCCTAGGATTATTCCACCGAAATAACTGTTTATGAACAGCACTTTCTGTTTTTAAATTCAGAGATACATGGAGGCTGGCGGCTTCTACCCTTCACCTTCAAAATGAGTTTTGGAGGGCTGTCACTGCTGAGTTTGCTGGCCTTGGGGGTGATCCTTGACCTGAGGAAGATTCCGCATCTTTCACGTGGAAAAGACTCTATTGATTTGGATTTTATGATGAGAAACCCCAAGTCAGTAGATTTTTTCCCTTTACTTCAAAGAAAATGTAACTGAGGATGGTAGATGCTCCAGATCCCGAAAATGTAATATGTGGATGTAGACGGATTTTGTTACTTTTCTCTCCAAAGAATGTTGAAGCTCTTTTTTCTGACACTGGATTTTCAATTCGTGTACAGGTGAATTCTCAGGCTGCAGGACTGAAATCCCACGCAGGCAGCCTCCTCTCCATTCCTCTGCTGGCTCCTGAGCTCAGGCACCTCCCCCCACATGGCAGCGCCCTGCCGAGCATCCCTCGGGTCCGGAGCCCTCAGGCAGGCACACCTCAGCTCGGGCCCTGGGTCCCCAGCACGTCAGACCTCACGCGTGCAAGCAGCTCTGCGACTTGCCTTCGTCAGGACTGAGAGAAGAGTTCGGTGTTTTGTTATGTTGCTCTGAGTCCCCTTTGAACGCAAGCACTGCTGGGCAGTTCCGGGTCAGGACTGCAGACCGGGTGCCAGGGTAACCGGCAGTCAGCTCTCCTCCTAGCAGGGTTTGTGGGAAAGGACGACGCAGGGTCAGCGGTTAGCTTCCGCCCTCTCCTACAGACCTAACCTGGAGCCTTCCGTCTCCATCACGCCGGCTCCTCACCCAGAATATCAGATTCCCCCTCTTCCGGACACCCTCACGTCATTCTCCTCTGCACCCTGCGCATCCGCATGTTGGACCACCGCCCCTCCCCATCCCCTCCCTCCTCTCTGACTTAAACCACTGCGAAGGAGCCCACCGAGGCCCTCGCCCCACCTCGGCTCCTCTCCTCCGCTCAGAAACCTCTCACCAGACCCACATTTGTAGACAGCGTTCTCATATAGCCATTGCCCTGCGATCCCTTCGAAGTTGAAGCCCTTAACGTGGCACCAGGCCTGTCTGTGCCCTCCTGTCTTGTCTCATTTTGTAGATGTGCTTCTCCACCTTCCGTTCCTCCAGGAGCCAGGGATCGGTCCCTTCCACCTGGCACACGGTTCCCACAGCTCCTCCAGCCCCCCAGCTTGTCCACGCTCCTCACCCCAGCTTTGTCCTCCCCTCCTCAGGGAGGGAGGCCTTCTCTGGAGCCTCCTGATCATCCCACAGGTCCCCAAGCCCTCTTACCCATGTCATCTTCCCCTGATCAGTATTCACTCACCCCTGCCACTGTCCTCAGGGCAATGCCTGGTTGATAGCATGTGCTGGGCACACGGGTGCCAAGTGTAATAAACACACCGACCTCACACTGACTTAGCCTATTCCAGCTCTCGTGAAGCACCCCCAACAGAATCTAAGGCATAAACACTTTATTAGACTTCTACTAAAATTTTACTGTTGGCCCAAATGTGTGTTCAAAAGTGAGTTAAAGTCTAACAAGAGTAAATTTTCTCCAACAAGCAGAACAAATATCGGTTTACCAGTGGAAGGGAGAGTGGGCATATAATGAAAAGAAGAATAAAAGGTGTTTTCTTACCCAAAGACAGCCTGCAGGTGTTTAGTACAAACTCCATCTAAGTCCCTAGATGTCTGCTTCTAGTCGTTCTATGTGCCTCCTTCCAAAGCCCTCCTGTGAAGCCATTTTGAGTGTTTTTCTTTCAACTTGTTGAAACATTTTGTCATCAGCTTGCAAAAGCTTCCAAGCTCCTTCCCACACGAATGTCAGCTTATCTCACCATTTCATGGCTTGCTGCTGACCTGGGGCTTCCTGTTCAGTATTAGAAAAAGAGAATTTGTCATCCTCCCTCTGGAGTACGGAGTTTTCACGCCACCTGACATTCAGCGCCTGCTCGGGGATCAGCAGGGCAGCCTGCTGGGTGATCCCTGTATCCTGACTTCTCAAAAACCAAGCCAGAGGAAGGGGGAAGAAGGGGACAGTTTTGAGCAAAGCCACATCTCAGGGAAGTGGTCTGATGTGATTTTCTCCAGAAGCGAAGTTTTCGTTCTCTTACCTTTGTTTCTCAAGAAAATGAAATAAGGTCAGAGAGAGAAGCCCATGGAGATTCCAACAGCAGATGCACCTGAAGTTGCAGTAAGGGACCAGACCCCAGATGCCCAGAAGCCACAAACCATAAGACTCGGGGCTATATTCTGAGGACAACAGACCCATAAAGAGTGTGAGCACAGAGGATAACGTGGTAGAACTTGAGTTTCAAAATTACTATTCTAGTCAAAATATACAGAAAGGGCCTGAGAAAAGAAGGATAAATTCATGAAAATGAGCAAAGGCCCTGGCAGCTATTCAGAAAAGGATGCTGGGGTGCTGGTAGGTGGTCCGGCGAGGTGGGTACAGCGCTGGTGGGTGCAGGATGATGGCACCTAACAGATGTACGTAGGCAGGGATGACAAGCGTGACGGAATCGTCATCTTCATCTGCAGCAGCTAATCTTTGTCAAGCACTCAGGAAGTGGCGGCTCTGCTCCAGAGCCTGGATGGTTTCCTGGTTGTGGTTTGCTCAGCAGCACTAGTCACTCAGAAAAGAGCCCCAGGGGGACGATGGGGGAGAAAAGACAGGCAAGAAAAGCTTCAAGCTGGTTGGGGGATGTTGAGTTTGAGGCACTTTTAACCTTGGAATATCCTGGGCTGGTAATAAAAATAGAGAGGTTATCAGTATATAGATGGGGACTGTATTAGGCAGCAATTTCCACTCAAAGAGCAAAGGGTCATTTTGGCCACGGTTCTGAAGGCTCCAGTACAAGATTAGCAGCTTCACTGCTTTGGGCTTTGGGCAGCATTCGTGGTGGCAGCATGTGGCAGTGCAAGCCTCCTACCTCATGGGCCGCTAAGCAGAGCAAATACGAAGCCCCTTCAGGGACATGGCCTCAATGACCACAGGACCTTGGGACTACCCATGTCCTAAGGGGGGGTTTCACTTCCTGCCAGTAGCATCATTATGGAGCCTAACCCCTTAACAACACACGGACCTTTAGGGTACTCTCACCCAGACCATAGCGGGGACTGAATTCCTGAACAGAGGAGACAGGGATGGTGAGCCAGACTCAAAGGTGGATTTTGGGTCAAAAGAAAGAGCCACGTGGCATCCGGAGATGATGCAGTAGCTCTGAACCAGCAGGAGGCTGGATCAGCAGCTTGGCACAAACCTAGTCTTCCCCCACTTTGCCAAGTGACCTGCAGAGGTTGCTGCCCCCGTCTGATCCAAAACATTATAAACTGGGAAAAGGCATCTACTGAGCAGAAAAGCTTCTCCAGGGCTGGCCACACATAGAAACACGTCAGTCCCCACTCCCCCAAGTGCCATGGACTAATATCCCCAAATACAGACACGGAGTCCAAAGCTGAGCATTGGCCTGGAACCAAATCTTAAGGAAAATAAACTGAAACTCATGCTGCTCTATGATCCCCAGAGCTTCAACCCACGGAAAGGAAGAGCCCCAAATCATGCAGAACCCCATTCTGCATCCACTTGGGTCAGCTAGAACACCTGCTTCACAGGGTTGCTGTGAGCTCTCCAAATCAATCAGCTGTTGCGCTCAGTGTCGAGCATGCAGCGGGTGCCCCATGACCGAGAGCAGTCATTTTCTCTACCCAAAGCAAGGATTCTAAGATTTGTCCAGTGAAGTGCGCTGGTTTGACAGGAACGGCAGTGTCCGGACAGAAACTGATAGCAACCTGAACCCACCCAGGAGGGAATAAGCTCACGGAGCAAGCTGGGTCTTTCCAAATACAGGAAATCTCTAGGACTCCGCCAGCACACAGACAAAAGGAGGGGACCAGGCGACCATAGCGCACAGCCTGTAGGGGGGCAGCAATCAACTGAAGAGGTTCTGCACGTCATTGTCACTGTAGATATTACTAGAACAAAGAGGAGACATTTTGGACCTTGAAAAGACACGAGTCAGAGCAGAGCAAATTATGCAAGCCATCCCTCCAATGGCATGCTGCAAAGTGCAGCTTCGCTCCTTCGTGCTGGTTTTCTTTGGGGGGTGGCGGTGATATTCACACAAATACCCACGGTGATGGGACGGGGATCCTGGTCTGAGCTCCTTGGCACAGGCATCAGCCGCTGAGCAGCAGCCGCATGCAGTGAGTGTGCCCGCCCGCCCCTGGCAGCCGCACAGCTCGCAGCTCGCTTATCCCATCGCTGTGCTTTCTCATCGTGCTGTTGTGCTCTAACAGGAGCCAGGGGTCCGTTTTTGCACTGAAATCTAAAGATATTTTAAAAAACACTTTTCACAAAAAAGTCCTTTCTCGTTACATTATTTACTCAGTGTTTCTACAATCTGGAGGTTAATTCATGAATGAATTTTTCAGTAAAAAACACATATTCGAGAAATTAATTGATTAATTTTTTAAAAGGCAGGCTTGCTGTTTTCTTTAGTGCGTGGAACCTAACCCCGCTTGTCCTCCCACAGTGACTGGGGTGAGTCCAGCGTCCACCCAGAGACAGAGGGCAGAGGAGGAGACTCCAGTTCTGCCCACCTGCCTGGCGGCATGCGGGGGAAGGGGCCAGTGTGGGCCGGTGTCTGCACCCGTGTTAGGAGCAGCAGCCCTGCCCGCTGCACTGCGGGTATTTCTCCAGGCTCAGCTCACTTCTCTGCTTGCACAACTTGTCTGGAGGAAGAGTAAAGCTTTTGTTCCCCCTTTCCCTTGTCTTTGAAACACTAGGGTGAGCAGAGGCCAGGCCTGGGTGACAGGTCTGGGGCCTGTTTTTCCATAGTACTGATTCATTACTCATATTAGGAAATCAAATTAACCTGTTGAGAAGCTACCAAGTTGGTAAGTAAAACATGACTTCTGTTTCACACTTCACTTGGACACAGTGAGAGAGCACGAGAACTCGTGACCGTCTGGCGTTTAGCAGGACTCGCAGCGCACCCCCGCCTCTCGCGCCGTTTGTCTTGTAGGTGTGCTGTGTGAGCGCACGACCATCATAAGATACAGAGCCACTCACGGACCTTAAGAATATGGTTTGTCCATTGTAAGAAAAAGAACAAATCCCCACCTCCATCCCTAGCTCCGGGGACTCTAAAAACATCTCGCACCTTCCATTCTTCCTTCATAAAGACGTTTCCACCAGGCAGGGAAGGGGTGTGTCGGCGTCCAATAATAAAGCAAGTGTGCGGTGTGAAAAGAACCAGGTTCCGCCCATCCTCGGACGCGGGTGAAAGCCAGATCTCCGAGACAGGGAGGTTCAACATGGTTCCTCTGGGAGGTGACTTGTGCCCACCTACCACTCTGTGACACATTCTGCTGTTGGGGCCCTAGGATGTCACCTGTCCCCAGGACAGCTGTGCAGGACCTAAACAGCCCTCTTACCCCAGAAGAGGGAGAACTTGGCGTGGTGTTGGACCAGAGTCCCAGCAGATGGCGCTGTTTCCTCTGACTTCTCATCAGTCCAGAAGAGGGGTCGTGTAGGAGGGGAGCTGCCTAGGGTGGGAGGCGGTCCTCCCCGAGGTTCAAGAAGCCTGAGTTCAGGTAAGAGACACATGAGCCATGTAACCAATAAGACAGCCAGGACACCCGACCTGCTCCCTGCTGTGATTCTTACAGGTTGAACACATTCATTTACAGTGTCTCACTTACACTGCCAGCAAGTAAGATCAGAAATTTTGCCCAAGGGCAAAAGCAGAAGTTTCAGCAAAGCCTTTGTCTAGGTCCATGCCTTTCTGGAAGACCATCTCCTGCTGGGACGAAGTCTAACTCTTTGCAATCAAATTCCAAAGGAGTCTAATTCTGACCCCACCACTGACTCAATGCTCCATGAGCATTTCGTCTTGGCCTTGGTCTCCAGAATGGAGAGAGAAATGCAACCACCCCTTACTCTGGCTGAGCAGACAGGCTGCGATGGTTTCCCAGGAAACTGCAACCTCTCAATCCTGTAACCACCTGATAGCAGCACTTGTTCCATTCTTTCGTGGTTATTATCGTGACTGTTCAGTTCCTTCATGCAAATGCCACTTGGTTTGTTGCCAGGTGCCAGGATCTCGAATAAGCACAAGGGAATCACAGATATTTATGGCATGGTCTCTAACTTCAGGAAATATACGAGTAATTTCTACAGGAGAAAGGAAGTAAGCATTTCACCACTATCGAAATATAGAGGAGGTTAGGAGTCAGTTCCAAAGGAAGGGTGCAGGGGACAGCAGTGTGGGTCAAAGAACACAGCCCGAGGCAAGGAAGGGGCAGGATTCATGTAGAGTCTTGCAGAGGAGGGAGATGGGTATTTAGGAAAGGATGGAAATGAGGAAAGACAAAGGGTAAACAAGGTCCAGCTAGGAAGGGTAAGGTTTTCTCCCTGGAGCTGTGAGTCCAAGGCTGCAAGTCCTTCTGTGCAGATTTCCTGGGGGTCTTTGGTGTCCCGGCACCCATCCTTCATGGTCTGGAAAGAAATGCGGCCCCTTCACAGCTTCTAGACATGTGCCTATGGGAGGCAGGGAGACAGGGTGGTCGGTGCCGTTCACAGATTGTAAAGGTCTTGCCCAAGGGTGGAAAGAACAGAGGTCGGGTTGTACCCGAAAGGCAACAGCCACTTCACTTCCTCCAGTGTCTCCTAATGAACACACTTGAATTCTAGCCGAGAGGAAGCCACAGAGAGCTCCTGGGCTCCTGGTCGAGGGAATGGGCAGACAGTCGGCACGGGAAGGACGCAGGGCTCGCATGCTGCAAGGAAGCCAGGTGGGAGCAGCCGGATGAAGCCTAGAAGAGACACCTCAGAAGTGAAAAGTGGGACACGTGGAAGCTGAGCTACAGATTGGTGTAATCGAAATGGAAAGTCCGAAGGCGGCTTGGAGCATGTACCTGGTCCATCACAGTGAAACCTGTTTATTGAGACCTAAGCCACTGCTTAGATTTCATTTCCAAATGCTGACCTCTCATGCCAGAGCGGGCAGGGGACGGTAAGGCAGCTGACCGGGTGCTGCCTGCCACGCGGGCACCCGAGCTTTGCCAGAGCTTCCTCTCAGTGTGCACACTCGTCCCCAGTCCCTGTGCCACCAGGCCAGGGGACTCCGCGTCAATGAAAAATTATATAAAAATATAAAACTCAATAAATTATATACTCCCCAACTTTTAAAATATGGAGTTGGCTTGAATAACTACATGCATAAAATTATGGTTTAATAATATTAGGTGAAACTTTTTTGGGTAAACATTATAATTGATATGTGACTCTTTGTTCAAAAATTGTTTTATTATGTACTGGTCCCCCAAGAAAAGTGCATGCACACACATACGCACACACACACACACACACACACATACACACAATCCACATCCCAGACTCAGGGACACAGCAGGTCACAAGACAGGAGCTGAAGTTCAATTTTGCCTATTATGTTCCTAGGGTAAAACGTCAAGACGTTTTCACGGCAGCAGAGCAAATAAACCTCACTTGCTGCTTGGGTCACTTCCGGGGGCGACTGTGTTTCCATCCATGTGTCCAGTGCCTGCACATCATGGACTCCTTTTTTTATTTTAAAACATAAAAGAAGGAAAACATATTAACAGACAGGCATCCATTTACAGAATAGCATAAGAACAACACAAACAAAACAGAGTTACGGACAAAGTTGTAGGAAATTAACCATGGTTGCTGTATTACTTATTGACATCTTCAAAGTGGTTTCTCGGGAAAACAGAGACATACAAGATTGATCAAACAGGTAATCATTGACTGTTCCTTTCTGTAGAGCAATAGAAGACAGTAGTACAAGTGTGTTAGCCATCCTGTGTATACATACTTACATAATTTCCCCTTCTACATCATGGAGTCCTTAACCTCATTGGCTCCAGGCTTCTGCCCCAGCTGCACTCGCCAGCTCCGAACTGGCCAGCTCTGAACCTGCCCTGGAGCACATCTTGCGCTGCAAGCCCTGCTGCCGGCTACCAGCATCTCCGCAGTGCTCAGCATGGCCCCGCCATCATCCACAGAAACCACCTTTCTGAAGTCTGTGGCCAAACTGTCACCCAAATACAGCCCACACCACCCAGCCAGAGGGTGGTGTGCGCCTACCTTCAAGGAAATGTTTTTCAATGGCCTCTGAAGTGAGAATCTGCCCTCAGCGAGGAAACCTAGAAAGAATCTCGAGTAGCCTCCTTCTGGCATGTGAGAGAGTGGAGCCGCTGTGAGGTCACGTAACTCTTGGTCACGCCCAAACCACTAGATTCCATTCTCAGTATTGAAGTCACTTCAATTCTAAGCAGCTGACGGAAACCCATTACTTTAAAGACAACTTATGTTAGAAAAAAACCAAACAAATAATAAAGTGAGACCACCCAATCGAGCTGCTTTGGAACTATTCACTACTGCATTACAAGGGTAGGCTCCACCCTTTGGAAAGAAACAGATGCTCCAACCAAGCACTCTCAAGATCACCTGAATCTTTGACTGCAAAATTCCACTTTTTGACAATTATGCTCTACAAGGATTGTGGCAAAACTAGTAAATAAAAATAAGATTATATATAAAAAAGTACTACCTACAGCATTACCTTTGATAATTCTAAATACTTCAAATTAGTAGGAAGGTACCGAAATGAGAAAAATTCTGAGATGTTCTAAATTTAAGGACAACCGTTGGAAGCTGGAAGGGAGGAGACACGGGGGCAGGTTACTGAGTTAATGAACCACGGACCAACAACAAAAGCCCATTTTCAACCCTTGAATGTAAGTTAACACTTTAACTTAAATGCCATCACCGCTCATGAAGCGCCTGCAGGATGCCTACGAACCCAGCCGGTCCAGAAGCACAGACCAGCACTCCAGCCACACTCCTGACTTAAGCCCGCCCTCTTATCCACAGCCACTGTGGGGTCAAGACAAACCACTTATTCCGCCTTTCCCAACCTTTTGTTATAGAAATGCACTCACCTTGGGTTCAGTGGATGTGTTTCCAACTGCCACGCACCTGCTGCTGCTAGTTTCACAGCACCTGGTCCTTTCTGACTGGCACATTCCGCAAGCCCTTACACATACAGATCCTTCCATCTCTGTAGCTTTGGCTTAACACTGTCTTTAGCAGTTATATATTACATATCAAAATGAAAAAAGATATTATGTATCCATTAACATGGTGATTATAAAAGCTACAGGAGGGTAAAACTGCAACAAGATGTGCCATAAAAATTGCAGTTGTGAAAAGTACACGCAGCCAGTTTTTAAGAAAGTCAGGATGGAAAGTAGGAAGTGCCCAGCCTAGCCCAGTTCAGAGAATCGTGTCCCAGCAGCAGCAAGGTAACATGGAAGACCAAGAGTACGGATTGGTCATCTGGGAATTGTTTCACTGCCCCGTACATCACTGACGAAGTAAGAAACTACAAAACAATGAGCACACCCATCACACACACACACACACACACACACAGCTGCACGCCTACACACGAGCATTGTACATATGCTGGGTACTTTGTGTGTGTGTCTTTCTGTGTTGAATTATCACTATATCAAACTCATAATGATAAAAGTGTTATAAAAATAAATTGCCACAATCAAATTTTAATAGCTATTTACCTTTCAAAATAGGCATGCACACAAATCCCCCAATTGGAAGTGAAAATATTTGGGTTAAAGTAATTTTAAACAATGCAAGAAAGAGATCTAATATTGCTTTTTAACTGGTGTTTTTAATTAAAAATAAAAATAGATGGTATGCGTTTCCTTTCCTTTTTTTTTTTTTTTTTTTAAAAAAAAGCCTTCTGAGGAGTTTGGATTATGCATAAACATGCAGATACATGAAAAGTATGGATCATTTTATCTGAATTAATGTAGTTAGGGAGCTTCTTTCATGAATAGCTATCACACCAGTGTGAAAACATTTAAAGCACCAACAGCATCAATAAGCCAAATGAAAAAATATTATTGTGCTGTTTACCAACAGATCCATAATTACAAAATAAATTAACCATGAAATAAAACACTTCGGATTTTCTGCAATATTGCTATGAGGAATTGGGTAACCTAATTGTAGGAAAGCTTGAAGGTGAAATATTGCGAAGAGCATTCCAACATTTTTAAAATCCCAAATCTTGTCAGTGTGACTCGGAGATGCACACTTCCACTGCAGAGCCGGGCTGCACACCAGCCAGTCACTTGAGAGAGGAGGCCAGGGTGAGAGGAAGAGAAACCGCGCTGCAATGGAAAGTCCCATCACCTGCAAGTGACAGGTCTAGGTTTGAAGAGGGACACCTTATTCTTCTGTTAAGCCAGAACCTTGAAATTTCACCTTGGCTCCATGGAAACAAGAGGAGAGAAACCAACCTGTTCTGCTTTCAATCAGAGAATTCCAGAGCCCAGTCCTCTAACATCAAGAGAGACCTACAAATGCACGTTCCTTCGGGGAATTTATAGACACCCCCAGCGGGAGCTTACCCCCCTCCCCATGCCAGGACAGCCCCACACCCCATGCATTCTCCCTGGAGGTGTGGGCATGGGCACCATCTGTCCTCAATGTAATCCCAGGTGCAGGCTATATCGAGGTCCCCATGGAACAACAAAGTGCCTAGGTCCTTGTAAGAACAAAGTATTGTACCTGCAAACAAGATCATGGGGAGCAAAAGCTCAGGCTCGTCTCTGCAGCCTCTCAGCACCTGCCGCACAACCGAGCCTGAATTCAACCGTCCTCCTTTTCTCCGCTTTTCCTTCTTGGGTTTCACTTTTCATTGGCATCAAGCTTTTGACTGTATTGGTGCATGCTTGTTATTTTTTTTTATTTTAAAAATAAAAGGAGGGAAACATTAACAGACAGACAACCTTTTACAAAATAACAAAAGAACAGTACAGACAATAAAGAATTACAAACAAAGTGGTAGGAAATTAACAGTGCTTGTTGTATTACATATTGATATGTTCAAAGTGCTTTCTCATGAAAACAGATAGAGACATGCAATATTGATCAGTCAAAGACTCATTGACAGTTTCTTTCTGCAAAGAAATAGAAGACAGTAGGTCTACTATGTTAACTCTCCTGTATATACATACATACAAAATTTCTCCTTCTTTCCCTTCTCTTTTCCCACATCCCAGTTGCCCTTTGCCCTTGAGTGTTTTCCTATCATTTCACAATGTCTATCATACCTCCGAGTTCTTATTAAGTCTTTCAGGTTTTAAACTAGTGAAAGAATGCGATGTTTGCACAAGCAGGTCTGATTTATTTCACTTATGAGTATGGTCTGTAGTTGTGACCATTTACCTATAAAAGCCTTGAGTTTATCTTTCTTTAGAGCTGAGTAATAGTCCATTATATAAAAGTACTGTCAGCAAAACCTGTGTGAATCACAGAGAGGCTATTCTAGGAAAAACCAACCCGTGGGTGATGGACCTGGGTGGGACACAGAGGCTGCTCTTACTTAGTAAGAAGGTGAGACCCTACCCCTGCTCCCCTGCAAGTGCCTCGTCTGCTCAAAAAGGTCTCGAAGGAGTTCTCTGTACACATATGGGGTCCCTGGCAGCCCCCTAGGGGCTCACATCTGCCAGGCACTGGCTGGGTCATGCAGCCTTGTCTTGCAAATTTCCCCCCAGCTCCTGAAGACAGAGTTACCCAGCACCAACCTCCTATCCACTCTACCTGACACAGTTAAAATGTGAAATTACAACTACACATCCCATCTAAAATGCACATTTTAATTTGCAACAGGCAAAAACACGTTTATTAACTCATCTTTAGAAACTACACCAAACCCTTTTAAGTCTGGCACCTCTGACTGTAGTTTCTCAGTGTGTCTCTTCATCATCTTCTTCCACCATCGTGATGCACTGTTAATGTTTCTCAGTTCTGCTTTCTTTACACTAACACAGCAACGTCAAGCCACACACACCTCGACTAGCGTGCACAGTGCTTTTGCAGGGCTTGCCCCCTGATTTTTTACAGTTTGGATCCCACGCTTGATTTGACAGCGTTTTCTTTATAGCAGCTCACTTTCCAAAACATTTAACTTAGCTTTCATAAAAACAATCCTCTCTTTGCGCTCCCATTCCATTGGTTTACACTGTATTTAGTCAAATTGCATAATTACGATAAGATGTACAATTGCAACAAATGATTTGGAAACAAACATAACTGAATCTCATTAAGCAGATGCTTATGCTGGAGGCATCAGAAGGGGCTGGGCAACTAGTGTGCGGGCTGAGGGCTGTGGCAGTTGGGGTGTGGGATCCTGTCCGTGTGTTGGTGGAGAAGGTGGAGGGGGGTGCCCACCGGAGATCAGGTGAGTGAGGAAAAAGCCCTGCGGTCCTGATTCCCACCAGCACTACCACCATCAAACTCCGAAGCCCACAGCAGTCCCACCTCTAGGCCCTGGGTCACTGTGCTTCCCCCTTGGTCCCAAGCTATCTATAGCACCTGTCCACCCGCATGTCAGCCCTGGAGGCCAGCCGTGCCCTCCTGCTGTCACGCACATCTTTGGGGCAATAACAGACTTTGAATGACAAATTACTATGCTGCCATTTATTGCCTTGGCCTTTACTCTGGATTTGCTTAACTTTCTGCTCTACTTTGCTGCCCTCCTCCTTGGGTTTATGTACTTAAGTTCTAACCCCCAGGACCTCAGAATGGGCCTGTATTTGGAGACAGGGTCTTTAAAGCAGTGATTAAGTTAAAAACCACATAAAAATCTGTTCTAGTAGTGAAATACCAAAACCAGGAGTGAGATGATTAACTAGCAATGTCACTTTTATTCACGTGGTGCGGAAGGTTCCAGCCACACGATGAGGTGTTAGAACAAATCGGTGCGAGTGCCATGAAAACTGCTGGAGGGTGTCTACTGCAGCTGAACCCAGGCGCATGAGCCTGGGCTCCTCCTCAGTCTCAGCAGGTGTTTGTGCAGGAAGAGTTATGAGCAGGAAGGTTCTGATCGGTACTCTTGTGATCCTAAAGGACAGGCGCCACCCACGTAACAATCCAATGGGACACGTGGTCCGCTCACGTGATGAGGATGGTGGAAGAAGAGTAAGGACTACTGTGGAAATGACCAGAGAGTGAGCATTTTAGGCTTTGTTAACCAGAGCAAAAGTAAAGGATATTCATTTGTAAGCACTAATATAATCATTAATTAAATGGAAACCACTCCCATCTAACGTGAGGCTGTTCAGAGCAGTGGTGGATCCGATGCAGTCCCTGGGCCATAGCTGGTCAAACTCTGCCGCAAAGTAAAGAAAAAGAACCGACAGGCTACGTACAGAGCCTGGACTCGGTCCTCAGCAGGCATGAGGCGGAGGACGGTGGACACAAGGCAGCATGACATCGAAACCAGCCCCGGTCTCAGAGGAGCAGCAAGACGGGGTGCTCTGACCCCAGCAAGAGAGGCTTTGGGGGTGACGGCAACACCTCCTCTGTGCACAGCTTTGGCTACACAGGTGCACTCGTGTGCCGTCCACCCAAGTGTGAGTGAAGAGATGCGTGCACTTTGCTGCATGTGTACTTAGCGTCAATTAAAATTTTCACCAGAGAAAGTATAGGTGTTTACTATTTTTGCATTTTATAAGCAGACACCCTAAGGGCGGAAAAAAAGAAAGAAGTCATGATGGAAATGAACCCTCTATTGTGTTTCTAAGAAATTAGCAGGAGGACATAATCAAAGATCCCAGCTTTAAATAAGCAGGTAATTATCTTAACATAAAAACTGAAAGCAACTTAAATGTCCCCACATTTGACTATTACTAAACAAATCATGGTGTAGACATATGATAGAATACTATGCTTCAGTTAAAACAATGTTAATGATGTAACCACAAGGAAAATTTTCCACAGTGTAATGGTAGTTTAGAAAACCAATATATAAAAAATACACACATATTTTGGGAAAACACTAAATGATAACTGTAGTTATTTCTAAGTTAGAGACTAATAGATAATGTTTTTTCTTTATGAACTCTTCTGTGTTTTTTAATCAAATTTCTACAGTAATATTGTACAGATCAGAAAAATTTTAACGAGATGAGATGAGGCTGAAGAGGCATTTTGAAGTGATTATTCTGATTTATGACCTTTATTTGGAGAAATAAAATGCCTTTATAACCTGTAAGAAAAATGCAACCATCTTGACTTCAGACAAATGAATTTTTAAAACAAACTTTATATGACCTTATGAATAGGACAAGGCTTTCTGTCACTGTTGTGTGACAGAGACAATGGATGTGAAATGAGAGAATATTTGTTGTGAATAAGTCATTCTTATGAAGATGTTTATTAGAGACATTCTTTCAATAAATGTTTACTTGCCAATTCTGTGCAAGGACTTGCTGGTGACAGGTGTGCAGTGGGCAGACAGCTGTGTCCTGGAGCCTAAGACAGACTAGTGAACACAGAGCTATCATGAGAAAATGATTTATGAAATGATTCATCAGAAATAGAACCATCATCACATACACATGCTATAAATGAGGAAAAAAACTCTGAGAGAAGAAAATAACAAGCTTGCAGCCATTTACCTACACCCACGAAGCTGTCACCAATGTGCCAGGTATTCCCGCTGCCTTTTAGCAAACCTCACACGTGTGTTTTGACCAATTCCTGTACTTTTAGTTGGGTTGGGTTGGGAACGGGTTTAATCACATCTGTCTTAAAACTATTGGAATCCAGACCGATGCTCACCACCTGGCTCATGAAGAAGGGATTAGCTTCCTTTTATTAGAAGAAAAGGAAGACCCAGGGCCGGAATTCAAGAGTAACTGTCTCTTGCTGCATGGGTCGGGTATCCAGCACTGGGATGCTAGCTAGGCAAAAGAAGGCTTTGCCGTATTGAATCCCAGTGTCAGGGAACAATCTAGGTCAACGGGTGTTTATTGATATCAGCACTGTGGCAAATAAACATACAGATTCCTATCTTTGATTCCATTCATTCATTAAAATGCACCAGGCATGGGGCTAGAACACAGCACCTGTTAGACCTCACACTGTAGAGAAGAGTGAGCCACAGTGTGGTGCTGTTTGTATTTTAGGGATAGCGAGCACCTGCCAAGGTCGTAGGACGTATGTAGAACCTCAGGACAGGTCAGAGAGGCCAGGGCAGTATGGAGAAAACAGCCAGGGCCACCGCTGAACAAGTGTTAGGAAACCGTGCTGCATCTCCATCAGGGCTTGAGGGGAGGGCACCTCTGTAGTTTGGATCTGGAATGTCCCCCGAAGGCCCATGTGTGATCAGCCTGGTCTGCCACTTGGTGCTATTAGGAAGAGGTGGAAAATTCTTTAACTGGGACCTTGTGGGAGGTCTTCTGGCTTTTGGTTCATGCCCTCAAGGGAATCATGTGACCTCAGCTCATTCTCTCCCTCTTTTTTCCATCCTGGCCTTGAAGTGAGTGGTTGTGACCACCACAAGCTCCCCGCTCTGAAGCACTGCCTTGACACAGGCCCAAAGCAATGGTGCCAGCTGGTGGTGGACTGAACCCTCCCAAACTGTGAGCCAAATAAACCCCTCTGTTTTTCAGGTTGATGATCTCAGGTCATTTCTATGGTGACAGAAAACTGACTGACATGGACACGGAAGATACTTTGCTGTGAGGGTCTGTGCCATGCTATTGCGAGAAGAGCCCCTAAGAAAAGCGGAAGTTGGGGAGAACAAGGGAGGTGGTGATAAAGTGAGCAGTAGCCCCAGATCACAGGCAGCATGTGGGAAAGAACAAGCAAGAAGTCCTTGAACCCAGTGCTTCCCCGGAGGCCTTGTCTGGCCTGTCACAGCCGGGTCCCTCTCCCCAGTGAGGCTTGCAGTGGGCATCACAGCCTTCCCAGGAACCTCTCTCAGAACCTCTCCCTAGCCTGAAAGGACTCCCCACCCTCTCCTTGCTGTGTGGTCAGCCCACCGCCCGGGGCACAGGCAGCCCTGCCCTTCACCCGGACACACTGAGTGACTCGGTCTCCCCACGCAGCAGGGCAAAAGGACACACCAGAATGGAACTGTTAGTTACACAACTCCCATGCCAGCAATTCGGAGCTTCTAGATGCATTGAAAAGGAAGTTTACATCATGCTGTATTCCCAGGAATCATCCCCTTCGGTAAGAGAGAACAGAAGGTGACAAAATTGGAGGTAAATTATTCAGTTTCTTCTCTAGGCCTCCGAGCAGGTCTCTTGTGCTGCGTGGCAGCCCAGTGCACTTGTCCTGTCTCGCTCGCCCCAGGCTGCCCCCTCGGGCTGATTGACAGCCGTCTGACAGAGCGTGATCCGGAGGAGCAGGCTGCACTGAGCTCTGTGTCGACAAGAGAACTTTGATTCTGACTCCGCTAACGTATTCTGGGCTCCTGCCAAGTGTCAGGCAGGGTTGAGCCTTTCACTGCCGAACAGGTGAAATCCCCTGGTAATCTTATGCAACCGGAATCGTGGCTTAGACAACGGGAGGGGCCTGTGTGTCTGCAGGAGAATCGCTGGCAATGTGTTCCCTGAAAGCGTGCGTCCAGGAAACCCGTCCATACGGTCTAAATGCAGGGACTTTCAGTCTCCCCAAGGGGCCAATTACAGTGGCCGTGGTGGGAATGGGGGCAGCTGAGCACACTGCAGCCCAAATGTGAAGACATCATAAACGAAGACAGTCTCCAGCTGCAGCTCACCCAACCCAGACCTAATCCCGCTTCCTACTCGCTCTGGTATTGTCTCGTGCTAAAAACTCCGAGGCACATTGCTCCCTGATCACTGAGATGCTCCGGGACCATGTTCAAAGAGCAGGAGGGCACCTCCTGGTGAGGACTGTGAGGCTGGTGCAGAAAGCCTCTGGTTGCGTCCGCTGGTTGCAGAAGCAGACATGGGGTCCTGGGTGGACGGCTGTCCCAGGTTCTCAGGACCCCCTACACCCCTCATCCCTGGGCAAGTAGGAACTGAGCCCCTGGGTTGATAGGCTGCTGATAGATTTCACATTTTCCTGTGCACATGACTCACACACAACATTCACAACCACTCTGGCAAGGCCAGAAGAGGCCCAACACACCAGTTAGCTACCTTTTCTTAGGCCTCTTTTTGTAAAAAGCATGCTTTTTTTTTGGTAAACAGGTTCTCACTATGCGGTCCAGGCTAGCCTTGAACTCACAATCCTCCTGGCTCAGCCTCCAAAGTGCTGGGATTACTGGCTTGTAGCACTAAACCTGGCTCAAAACATTTCATTTTTTCTCTTGCAACATCTTTGCATAAAAACATGAAGCTCTCATGGTAACCCTGAAGCCCTCTCTGCCAACCCTTGCTTTGTGTTTCATGTGCTCTGGCCCATGGTCAGCAGCTTATTTGTGATAGGTCGCTATAGAAACCTCCAGAAACAGGAACTTAGAAGGATTTTCACAGCATGGAGAGCCACTTGATTTCCTTCCCCTCAACCAGGCCCTTGTAGGTTCAGAATAGCCCTTGGGTCGATGCCCAGGTACATTTAGTTAAGAAGAATGGGTCCTAGAGACAAAAGCAGAAGGCTACATCTGAGGGAGAGGAGATGGAGGCCTCCAGGTGGCCCTACCTGCCTCGAAAAACCCTGAGACCTGTGAGAAAAACTCAATATTCTCTCTTAGCGCTTCCTGGTATTCACCACTGGCACTTGTGGAAAAGCAAACAGCCCTGGACTTGGGATCATACTACCAGGAAGTAGAGCTCTCAAAGGTCAGGTAAGCTATAGGAGCTGCGGTAGAATGAGAGAAAAACCTGGATGGAGGGTGGACAACCTGGCCCTGGACATCATAAAGTCCCTGGACACTAATTCCTTAGAAAAGCAAGAAAATTAACATTGATGAATTCCAGACTTGCCGTGCGCTGAATTGTGTGCTGACACTTTGCATTTATTCTCTTATCTCATCCCCTTGCTGACCTGTGAGCCAGTACTGTTACTATCTGCATTTCCTAGATAAGGACACAGAGGCTTAGAGAGACCCACGACCTTGGCCAAGGTCACTGCTGGGGAGCCTGAGCTAGTGTACTGGACACCCCGCCTGCAGTCACCACAATGCTATAATGCCTCTGAAAGCAAGCAGAGAACACGCAGCGGGAGGTATCTAAGATAAAATTTATCAACCTCAAATTTATACAATGACTGTGAGTTACAGACTGTACCGGACAGTCTGGAAGGAAAGTATTCCCTCCCCATTGCTTGGCCATGTATTCTACCGTTTGTTCTGAAAAATATGATCAACATAAAAATTGTCCCTCAGACAAGATGTGCTTTCATCCAAGAAACCAGCACCGACCGCAGTCAGAATGGCTCGATGTGGTTTGAGGACTGGAGAGTCTTTGTCAGAAGTGTGAGCTGCTGTTCCTGCTCCTGCTTTATGGCAGCTTTATTCTTCTGAGGCTTGAAGTCATTCTGCTCTTAAAATCTTCCTTATAAAATCTCAAGCATCCCATAGAAGGAACACAGCACACCCCGCTTTTGGCTACTAAGATCAGTTAAATGTCGTAGGGAGGCTGAAAAAAGCCAGCCCTCAGATGCCCCTGGTGGGCTGTCCTAGGTACCACACACACCGAGGAAATCTTTCTCTCTAGTACCCATGAGGGCCGCCCCCCGCCAGCCTATGTCAAGGCCACCGCCAGCTGGCATCTTCTCTCACTCAGGGCGTGTTTTCCTTTCCTGATGCTGCCACAACTAATTGCCACAAACATAATCGTGGAAGCAACAAAATTCCATCGTCTATACCTCAGGAGCACAGAAGTCCAAAGTGGCTCTCCTCATGGTAAATAAGGTTGCCAGCAGCCTGTGTCCATTCTGGGGAATCTGTCTCCTTGCCTCTTCTTCCTACCTGCTCCAGACCACCACACCTCTCCAGCCAGTGCCCCTTTTTCTGTCTGTGAAACCAGCAAAGGTGACATCACTATGACCTTCTCCTTCCTCCACCACTTATGAAACCTCGTGGTTCCACTGGGCCCATCTAGGTAATAGTCCAGGCAAAGACACTTCCCTTTCCAAGGTCACAAACCTAACCCTCTGCAGGGGTCTGTCAGGACATGGTGTTTCCTGCTATCAGAGATTAGGAAGTGAGTCTCGTTAGGGTCCAGGACCCTGCCAGCACCAGAGGACAGTAGTTATGTGTGTCAAGTGGAGGCAGTTATGTATGGTATTGTTTACTTTGCTTATTTATTATTAGAATTTGCATAATTTTATGTCCAGTTAATCTCCTGGTGCTGAACATTAAGGGCAGTTATCATGCTATGAATCACAACCTTTAGGTCAGGACGTCGGGAGCCCACGGCCTAGAAGGGGATGTTCAGCTCCCTGCTAGCTCTATGCTACCGTCCACAGCAGAGGGCTGTGAGATCGATGATCACATAGACTGAAAATTAGCTGTGAAGACCACGTTTGTAGACTTGAGTCTCCAATTTACACCCCTGGACTAAGATCCCTGCGATTGCTTCTCGAGTTATCCAAAGCGAAGATGCCCTTGGAGGGGAGGCGAGGAGCTGCCTTGTGGACAGGAGTGTCCCTCTCCCACACCCTTCAGGAGTGGGTTCTGAAACCCTTGGTGACAACCTCAACTGTAAGGACACAAAGCATCGTGGATTCTAGGACAAAGCAGGCGGACTCCAGCGCTTTTCAGCCCACCGTGGAGAACACGCAGAGGCCAATGGAGACCATTGCAGTTCTCCGCACAGATGCCCTGACCTTCAGCAGGAACCAGCAAGGACAGAACACAGGACTGGTCCACCGCAGAGCTGAGCAAGCGAGGCAGATGATTGTAAAGAGCGGAGAGAGACATTCGCACAGGCCAGCCCTTCCTTCACACCGCAGCAAGATCTCAACCTCGCGTTCAGTCTGCGCGGGGTCTTCTCAGCACCCGGGCAGCTCAGTCAAGCTGGCCTTCTCTCCTGGAAGGAGAAGGCAGCCTGCAGGAGACTGGTGCTCCCCTGCCTGCAGGATCATTGCTGTGGATCGCCAAGCTCTTTGCTCCTCAGGAACCTGTCCTTTGGGGCATGACCTCCTCCTTGTTTGGAGAAGGTGCTGCGCAGACCTCTGCACACATTTGTCAGCCAATCAGCTCCTTATTCCTTTAACAAACATTCACTGAATCACTTCTGGAGCCAGAAATTGTGCTAGTGGCCAGGGAAATAAATTCACAACATAGTCTCTATTGGCTGGGCATTAGCAGTAATTATCACTTGCAATCTCACTATCTCTTTTAAAAATACTTTTATGAAACTTACTATGACTGAAGGAGCTTCACTGTTTTAGGATTTCACTGCTTTTATATTTAAGCACATTCTTCAGTGTCTCTAATTCCAATGATTGTTTAGATCATTGTGGACTGAGGCAAACAGTAATAAAATAGTTTCTGGGTCACATTTTTACTTTTTGTTCTTTATATGAATGCACCACTGTGGCTTCATAAAGACTATCTTTTGTGTTGTTCGAGAATTCACAGTTCAGTCAGTAAAACGGAGTGTGTCGATATCCCCAGGCTTTTGCAGGTTCCCAGGAAATGTAGCTGCTTAATTCCCAGGCTATGGAGACACATAAGGGTGGTCTTGGCAGAATAAATTCTTCAAGACAATCACTCAAAACGTCCTAGCAGCCGACAGATTCCAGCAAGCACCACAATGAGACACTGCCAAAAATATTGCTGATTTGATATAAATCCCAATTGATTAAGATCTTTCGCATACTTTCATTACAATAATCACTTAAATAATGGTTTTGCAATAGGAATTCGGAATGCAATTAATATCCAACTGGTCAGGTTCATACTGGAAATAGTCAACTTGAGGGGCTGGGGCTGTAGGTGTGGACACCCAAGACAGGATGGGCAGCAGCAGTGACCCCTCTGCCTGAGCCGAGTCTCCTGGAACGTGAGGGATGGGCTGGAGCTCAGAGACCCACTTACACCTTCCCCAGCTAATTCTCAGAAGTAGGATCTGCGCACAAGATGTGACAGCTTCTAATCTTCACAATTACTTCTCTCAAACTGAGAGTTTTCCACTTTCATCATGCGAGCACTTTTCATGGCTTCTGCAAACGAGTCTCCAAATCCCACACGTGCAAGGGAAGAGAAAGTTTAAATACTTCAACAATGAAATTCAGTAAGACAGTGGGGCTGGGCCCAGAGCGCAAACCTGCATGCGGATCTCATTCTGCCGGGAACAAAAGGCTCCTCGGCAGCCCAGGGCTTTGGATCTGTTGCCAGGCACGATTCTCCTTCCATACTGTGCCCAGCCTGCACCGGGCTCTTCCGTGAGGCCTGCTGCACCACACACCTAACTCAGCACTACTCATTCCTCGACCACTACCCCCCAGCAGGGCCCTGTGTCCTGCTCTGCCCTGCAGTAGCGCCCTGATGCCTGCAGCCTTGGCCCTCTCATGGCACCTACTACCTTTGTCCTGAACCCACCACCCTGCTCCTCTGAGCCAGGTATCCTGAGCACTGGGATATTTCCGGAGGAAGTGATGTAATAAGAGCCATTGTCCTAACGACAAATCCACCCTGCCCGACAGCAGCGCAGAAGCCTTGCCAAGGTCCTGAGCAGTTCTTGAAAATGCCTCTATTTCTGTGTCTCAGAAACCACCCCTGGCCCAGGCCCTGTGTGTGTGTGTGTGTGTGTGTGTGTGTGTGTGTGTGTGTGTGTGTGGTGTGTTGCTAAGTGCACAAAAACACTCAGACTTCTCTTGTACATGCAGGGCTAGCAAACTCCCAGGGGTCACTGCTGCTCCAAAAGCGTATTTGGAGGAGCACTGATAAAGCACAGTCCCTCACTTCCCTGAGCTCAGCTCCCAGGAGCAACGCAGAGAGTGTGCCAGCCTGCAGATCCACCCCAGCAGGCAGGGTGAGCACAGGCCTCCGCCTTCCTGCCAGTGCCTGGTGCTGCTGGGCGCCTCTGGCCACACTGGGCATCAGGCCCAAGTCCAGATGCCACTGGACTCCCGCGGAGCCCCGCCTCTCTCCCCTCCTCCAGCTCCACATTCCAATCCACTTGTTCAAGCTCCTTCTGGTCTCTTCTCAAACGCGATTCTATTTCACCGTCACTGACTCAACACGGCACAAAGGTGGCGATCCCCGACGTGGCTCTCCCTGCCCACGTTCGCGGCAGACGTTACCGCTCAAAGTGCTGTTCTGTGCCGAGCCAGACCCAGGGGTGGGGCCCTTCTCCCTGGAGTCTTCGGTCCTCCCCTCACCAGTCTGCTCTGAGACTTCTCCAAGGCTGACTGTGCCTGATGGGCCCCACAGGCTGATGAGGCCAGACACTGTGCTATGTTGGAGAGCCACATCCTCCGACCCCATTTTACCAGCTGTGACTTAGAACCTGGCCGATCTGCTGCTGCTCCTGTTTGTTTTGGACTCCCTGTGCCAGGGACCTGAGGGCACCCCACGCTTGGAGGTGTTGTGTGTGTGACGGTGCACATGGTGGGCAGAGATCTCTTGTCCCTCTACACTACTATGAGCACAGCCCAGGTCAGTAAGATGCCGCCAACACCCTTCTGCCCACTCTGAGCAGCACGGGGCCTGGCGCATGACCTGAGAGCAACAGGCTCTGTTAGATCTCACGAGAAAACCCAAGAGATCAGACCGCAGCCCGGCTTCAGCCCCACTGCGTCACCTGACAGGTGTGGGCGCTGCTCTGTACTGCAGTAAGAGGACAAACGCGGCCCTTCTGCACGGGACTCAGAGGCTGGGGGAAGAGCTCAATGTTTCCACTCCCCATAAAAAGGGTGCAGAGTCTGGGCAGGTGGCAAGGTGAACCCCACGAGAAGGAGGCACAGTGGGTACACAAGAAGGAGGCTGGACCTACAGACAGCTGCCTGGGCAGGAAGCCCACGCGGTGGAGCAGGAGAGCGGGGCCGGGACGAGCGGACAAGCACAAGGACAGTGTCACATTCAGAGTGGGCACCAGCACAGGGCAGATGCAGAGCAAGCCCAAGACACCACATGGACCCGTGGGGACATTCTGTAATCCCCAGGGAAGACAAACCAACCCTGGAAGTCAGGAGGAGGAGAAGCGAAGGAGCCAGGAAATAACCTCGAATGTGACTACATTTCCACCTGAACGGAGACTCCAGGGCAAGAACACGCAAGCAACTCTACTAATTTACCATCGTTCAGGGAAATGTGGATTTTTGATAGAGTCAAATCAAATTATGAAAAATATAATGAGGTTACACTTTTGCACACCCATATTTTATGAGGGTTTTTGACTGCGAGTAAAATCCATACCCGGGACACCCGTAGAGCCCAGCACATTTTTATAAGCCCTTGCTCTTAGGCATTTGAAAATTCACAGGCTACTGAGAAAGGGAAGGATTCCCCTGGGAAATTGACACAATGTATTAGAGATAAAAATCAAAGCAGTTCTTCTTTTAGACCTGTCTCCCCATGAAATAGGTGGGAGCGCTTTCCTCAGAGGGAACTTGCGGGTGAGGAGTTAAAGAGACTGAATCTCCTTTTTCTCGAAGTTACACTGATGCTGACAAATGCTCCTTTCAAATGATTGATTCCCCAACATGTGAGGATCTGAGTTAAATCCAAACCTCAGAGCACAAGTTCAGAGCCCAAGATAAAAAGCTTACACTGCATGCCCCACCTGGCCTTCTGCCCGGCTTTGGAGGGTTCTAGTCTCCAGAGCTGATTTTGTGGACACAAGGAAACAGGATGGATTTTTTGGCAGTTCACATAGCTACCATGGTGGGTACTGTGGCCATTCAGATAAATGTTTGCAGGCTATTTTAGCTGCTGCGTGCAAGTTTCCCACATGGTAAACTACGCATTGGAGAACGGCCCGCTGCAAGCAAGGGTTGGCCAGCAGCCCGAGCCAAAGACGGCATCTCACCTGGAACAAGAAGCCATACAGCTACATCTCCACAGAACCACCTGATTGGCTGAGAGCCAACTGTTTCCCATAAGCATTTAGAATTTCAAGTTTCTTATTTCTTCTCTTAATGGCAGTGCACGCTTCCTGAGCTTGGGTGTTGAAGGGAATCATTTTAAATTGGGTTTTGCAGAGGCAACTTAAGGTGTCCCTAACAAACGCACCCATGGCAGGGTGTGACACCAAGTCTGTGATCAGAATTGGAATGATCTGACGGAGTTCTCTTTCCCCTCTTCTCTTTCTTTTATTTCCATTCCCTGTGGTACACAGTGAAATTGCCAAGCACTAGCCAAAGGAGAGGAAACATTCCTTTAGTTGACGAATAAGGAAAAAGGCTACATGTATTGCCGACTGGATAACTACTTTCAGGCCCAATTCACAAATACCACTGCCACATTTTTCTAGTGCAGATGACACAAAGTCGAGGGGCATATTTAGAAGTTTCTTTAAACCCTTGAAAGCTATTGGTATAAAATCAGAATGTTCCCAGTGGGCTGGTTCAATTCTCCAAATGGACAAAAAAATCAACTAAGACATTTGGTGGTTTCTTCTCAGTATATCCTCTCCAATTCCCTCTCAAGGATCCAACAGGTTATAGGAGAAAGCAACATGGGATAGAGGAAGTGCATGAAATGCCATCTCAGGTACTTCCCAGTCTGCGGGAAAATTTGGGTTTTTTCCTCTCCAGCCTTGGTCAATGTCCCCCACACAAATTACTGTATCTTCAAAGTTTTGTAGGATTACAGTAAATGCAGGCTGCAACCTTGAAATAATGTGGGTTCACTCAGAGCTTTGTGTTTATCCTTGAGCTCTGCAGCCCTGCTCTGACCAGCTCTGATGATGTGCTTCCCTCCCCTACAGGGCAAAAACAAGGAGGGGAAAAACCAGCGGCAAGTGGCCAAGGAACTGCACACTTTCAGCCCCTGCAGAACATCTTCCTGCCCCATGACATGGCTTCCAAAGCTGCATGTATTGGAAAGGCTAGTGACCCAGGCCCAGGGAGTCCAGCTGATTGTGAAGGACAGGGAGGTTTCTGTGACACTAATAACCATGTCACAACCACCAATTCACAGAGAGGAGGTTCTCTGTGGAAGGCTAGTGTTAGCAGCCCAGTGCCCAGAAGGCCTGGAGCCACGTCTGATCTGATCCCGGAAGGTGCCCAGGATAGACATGGTATGTATTCATGCATGTCAAGCACCCCTCCTTCCAAATGGAATGATGCCCTCCACCTTACTAAGGCAGTCCCCACAGATATTAAAGAGTGTCTTTGTCTACATGAAATAAAATCATAGACACACATGGCAAGGTAAAGCAACCTCATTTCTATTAAGCAGAAATTAAACATGAAGTACTGAGCTACAAGTCACATCCCTAGCAACCTGCAGCATTCTTCCACTTAGGTGTCTCAGGAAAAAATAGATTATTGAGGAATCAAGAAAATCATCCCAGCCCATGGGCCACCCTAGACCCAACAGCCATGGAGTGGATAATTTCCACTAGTGGTAATAAACGTGCTAGTGCATGTATGCCTTTTGCTTCCAACTGAGGCGCACCAAAGGCCACTCCTCCCGAAGCGTGTGGAGTCACACTCGCAAGGAGGGAGAACAGGATTCTGGTCTTTGTTGGGCACTCTTACTGGTGTGGCCCAGAGGTCACTTTTGTCTAAACAGAGGACTCTGTCTAGGATTAAGCCTTTTCCTAAAGGAAAAGGGTGGTAGGATATGGTCTACCATGGGGCTTCTAGGTCCCCTGTACATTAACAGTTCTTAGAAGATGCACTCCGCAGTAATCAGCTAGCAGCGCTGCAGGCAGGGGCTGGGGTAGAGTGCCCACTGCCCTGCTAGAAGGCCAGGCAGAGAGGCCTTAGGCAGATCTGTTTCCAGCACTGCCCGTGCCTTAGGAGCAGTTACGGGATTAAAGAAGGGCTGCAGATTCTCTTGGCTGGGGATGAGGGCTTCACATCCTGTTGGTAACTGTGTCACACGTGAGTGAGGTGAGTGAGCAGCCCCTACCCAGGCCCAGGGCAGCTCAGGGTTAAGGTGTCCACTGTAGGCAGGGACTGGCTGAGGCAATATTATCAGATGTTCGTTTAGAAGCGATCAAAGGGAGTGTGAAGTCTTTATGAATCTTTTATTCTTGATGTCCTGAAATTTTAATTCAATTGTATGTAAAATACTTAGAGGGTGGCTTGCACTGCAGGGTGGGGATTGTTCCAGATTTGAATAGACCTTCAAACTCGCTGGAATACCAGAGTCCAAAAGTGCTCTCCAGAAGTCTCTGCACCTTTGTCCTCCTCTGGAATCCTTGACCCCCTGATGACGACCCAGTCCAAGAAGTTAAACCTGCCTCCATCCTCTGGGACCACCCTCCCATCTCCCTGAATCCAGCTTCCACCTTCTCCCAGGCCAGCCCTCTCTTCCGCGCCTGTCCACCTCCCTCTGCTCTGGGAATACATCAGCCCCTTGTGGACTCCTCTTGTCAAGTCCTGCCCCCAAGACCTGTGTCTCACATTAACTAAAATTACATCAACCCCTGTCTCTGCAGCTGAAAACGCTCCCACACATTCTCTGGAATGACAATCCCCAGGGTCTCATTAACAGTTCAGATTCTTTGGTCACAACAGACTGACAAAATCAGAATCTCGGGGGAAGGTGTCTGGACATTTGATTTCTTTTCCACTCTGCCCCAGGCAATTCTCATGACCAGGACTGAGGCAATGACCAGGAAGCACAGAAGAATCTCCAGACTCAACTTCCTACCTACCTGCCGGTGTTTTCATCTTCTCTCTCCTTCCAGAATTCTCTTCACATAAGGAGCTCAGGTGGATATTTGCTGAATGAATGGATGGATGGATGAACGGATGGATGAATCAAAATTTATGGTCCAGCAACACTGACCTTTTAGTACTTTCACACGTCCACCCTGCTGTATTATTTTTATCTCCACACTCACTCTTTTTCATCTGTGTTGTGCACATTCTGATGAACCGTAATTTGGATTTTTTAACCTTTGTGCTGTGGTAATATAGTGTGCTTTCTACTATCTCCCTTCCTACCCAAGACGCCTCTATATAAACATCTGTCCATGTGACATCTTCCATTTCAAGAGCTTCTTCAAAGGAGCAAGCACCTGCTTACCTACCTATGCCTTCTTTATCTACCCTGCATTAGCAAAGTGGCCATTGCACAATAGGTACTCAGGAGATGTGCATGCATGTTACTGGTAGCTATCTAGCCTTGTCGATGCCTACACAATCAAATTCACACACCCAGACTTTCCAAATGAAACTAACCCACACCGATTAAGAGAATTCTGTGGGTGACACAGTGAAAGAAAAGAATAACTGCTGTCATGGTTTGAATCTTCAGTGTTCCTAAGAAGCACTTTTACAGGTTTATTCCCTGCTGATGACACTGTGGAAAGGCAATAGAAGCATTAGGAGGTGGGAACCAGTTAGAGGAAGTGGGTCATTAAGGGCTGCCCTTGAAGAGTATTAGAACTCCATCCCTTGACCCTTGAACCCCTACTACTCCCTGGCCACCATAGGGTCAGTGTCTCCAGCCCACCATGTGCTTTCCACCATGACATCTGGCCGCCACAGACCCAAAGTGATGGGCCCAAGAGGCCATGAACTGAGTCCTCTGAAGCCATGCACTGAAATACACCTTTCCTCCTTTTAAATTATCTCAGGTGTTTGGCAAAGCAATGGAAAGCTGCCTGATGTGATCAGCTTTCCAAAAAAAAGTGATATTTTCTGCTTTCAAAAGTCCTCCTGGAATCCTCAGCAAGAAGCAGAGAAGACAAGTGTTAGTATTCCATGAAAAAATGACGGGGCACTGTGCACTGCTGAGGCCAGCTACTGGGAATGCATACTGCAGAGGCACCGAGGGCTTGCTCTGGATGACAGCAAGAGGCAGCTCCAGCAAGCCCAGAGCTCGCACTTGCTAACATGGTTGTATCACCTCTGCTGGAGGCCGGACCTCCAGAGGCACGGAGCCAGGATCCTCTTACAGACAGCTCAGCACGGGCCTCTCCGCCTAAAACCTCATCAAGCTCTGGGGGTACTTGCAAAGAAAGAGAAAGGGGCCATGAACTTTCAAAATATTTTAATAAAAAAAAAAACAAAAGAGGCTTATAAAGGCAAGACTTGACAATAGTTTTAAAACACGGTAGGAAAAGCTGATGACACACACACAAGTGCCTTTGTACACACATATGTAGATATTGTGTGCATGTGTGTGTAAATATATACATATATATGCCTTTAAGTATATGTGTGTGTGTTTTCCTTGCACCTACCCATTCCTGGTACTATGATAAACATATAAGGCCCATAATTCAATGCTATCATTATAACAAATCCCCTCAGGAAACTGTTATATGCATTTTACTGCAGAAACTGAAAGTTGGAAGGATCCAGTAATTTGCCTACGCTTGTATAACTAGTCATAAGCCTGAGGCTTAAACCAGAATCTGTTAGAGTCCAGAGCTCAGACTCGACCACGCCGTCATCTGCACGATGCTTCCACGCTGCTGATGGTGATGGTGACGATAACGACACAGGAGGGGATGGCAGCGGTGCTGATGAAGTTGATGGCCGTGATTATGACGACAGTTGCTGGAGAGGACACCGATCGAGCACTTACATGTACTGCATGGGTTCTAGCCACTTCCAATGAAGCATGTCATGTAGTCCTCATGTGACTTATTTTCGCTCCTAGGTTGGAGAAGAGGAGGCTGAGGCACAAAGGACTGACAGCTTGCCAAGCCAACGCTCTGGTGAGCGTCAGAGCAGGCATCCAGGCCTTCACTGCTCCGCCCAGCGCCTCACTCCAGGGCTGCATTCTGTGCCTCTTACATGTGACTACAGGGGAGCAAGAGTGGGGAAAAGAGAATCCAACTTAAAACATTCTGGTGAAACCTTAAGGGCTGAAACTGGGGCTACACTGAGAGGCAGTTTCCCCACTGACCAAGGCGGGATCTGGAGAGCACCAGGAAGGTGGGAAGCTCCTGGAGAGACATGGGCACCTTTGACCCCTACCTACCACAGACCACCGTGGCTGAACTGGAGGACAAGGAAGGGGTGGCAGACGGGTGAATGTTCAGCTCCTGTGCTCCTCCAGAAGAGGCTCTGGTGAGGGGCCCAGGCTGGGCCATTTCCCCCAGCGTTTCTCCACCCAGCCAGTGAGCTCTGCTTTAGTCTTAGCCAACAGTGGCACCTTCTCTGAGACACGGGAGGCATCAGGGGCCCAGGGAGGCCCATCTGGGGGTGTTACACTCTCCTATGTGGCTCAGCAGGGATGTGCTCACCCCAAACACCTGGCACCCTCAGCTGTGAATGCCCTGTGCAGGTGACCGGCTGTGCTATGGCCCACGGGTAAACAGCAAGGTTCAAGCTAAGAAATGGCAGTTAAAGCCACTAGGGGCAGGGAAGAAAGGGGACACTGTTCATAGTGAGACAGTGGCCATTGTGCTGGGTGACAGCATTTAAGTGGACAGAATAAACCTGGGGCAACTTACCTGAGCAATCTCCCTCAGTGACAACTCGGAGCCTAAGTGGCTTAAACAAGAGAAAGCGTGTGTGTGTGCACGTCTGTGCGTGTGCTTGCAGCATGGCTCCCTAAGTGTGTGGACACACGGTACATGTGTGCGATACACCCTGGCACACACATGAGCGGCTTCCCCTGTGGATTCATGCAGACAGCTTTCAAGTGGCCTCCGCATTTGGAAAAATCATCCAAACTCTTCTTATCTCCTTGAGCAGCCTGGGACTTGGAGGGAGAGCATATGGAATTTTCTGAGTAGAGGAAATTTTTTAAAGATAATTTACATACTCTCGAGAAATTTCTAGCACTTACGGTATTTTAAATGACATGAAGGTAATGTAAGGATAATACACACATTTCAGAAGAACAGAAAGGAAAAAGACAAGAACAAGAGAGATTGGGAAGAATCAGAGATAATGAAAAGCAGTAAAAGAGAAGCTGGTAGCTTACAGTACATGATCCTAAGTACCAGAGGCGTCTGGGCCTCTGCCCTTCCACGCTCTTTTCCGTTTGTGGGTTTCCTTTGAGTTTGCTTCACACAGTAGTAATGAGACTGGATATACAGCTTTGAGACAGGTTTCTTTCACTAACGTATTGTAAGCGTTTTCTAAGTTGTTATATGCTCCATAAATATTCTTTTAATTCATTGTATTTTTTCATTATTATGCCCATAATTGCATATTAATGCTAGAGAAATTAGGAAAAATGTTAAATAAAAGGAAAAATAAAACTGAATTATAATCTCCACACTGTAAAGGAGACATTATTATCATTTTTACCTGCATTCCTTCAGTGCATATGGAAGAAGGCCAGTGCACAACACAGACACACATCCACGGGGAGGGATGCGGGTACCCTCTCCCCACTGTATGCATTTCTCATAAGATAAAATGGGTCAGAAGACATGCATTATCTTTATTTTACTCAAGTGCCATAAGTGATGGCTTTTGTTTAATGACCAATTCACTTCCATTTCTATCAGAGACAGACAAAAAATAAATAAGTAATTAGGAAGTCATTCCTTTGTTCTATCAATCTGCTTAAATTATTTCAGGCTCTAGGGCTCTTACTTTAAATATCAATTCTCTCCCACTAAAGAGAGAGAGAGAGAGAGAGAGAGAGAGAGAGAGATCCTTGCCAACTGCTTGTCTGGAAGAACAGATATGCAAGACCCTGAGACACCTGGCAAGCGCAAGGTCGTGAGTTCGGTTCCCGGTACCGGAGAAAAAAAAAAAAAAAAAAAAAAAAAAAAAACCATAAAGAACAGGGCTCAGTAAATACTGTAAGATTAATAAAATAAGGGCTGGGGG
>NW_004955528.1:2875754-2932029 GCF_000276665.1 Chinchilla lanigera | reverse complement strand
AAAAAAAAAAAAATAAAAAAAAAAAAAAGACCCTGAGACAGATATAAGGTCACTGCAGATGGACACATACCTTTGGTCACACAATCAGGCAATGGCAAGCTGGGCTGGACACAAACATAAAGAAGCCCATTTGATTTTGAATCTTGCTTTCCAGTGAATGTGGTGTTTTTCCATTTATTCTGATTTCATTGCTTTTGTTCACTCAAGGGAAGACGTATGGGATGTCTGCTCTGTACTGCATGCTCAGGCTGCCTGAGCTTCAGATCCCACCTGTCAGTAATTTTCACTTTATCTTTAGATGAATAAATATTTGACATTGAAACTTACAATGTAAATAACAGACAAAGGATTATACCTAAAGTACATAAAATCTCCAGTGGATCAGTGAGTAAAAGGAAACATGGCCAACTGGGAAATGGGTGTTCATCAGGAACAGACACCTCACTAAATCCTGGCTGCTGTGAATGAAGAGCCGCTCGGACTCACTGCTACAGGCTTGGACGCTGCAAGGGCGTGAGATGCAATTTCATACAACTAGCAAAAATGGTAAAGTCAGGCAATGGTGAGCGCTGTGCAGGAAACAGCTGGTCAGCCACCGGGACAGTGAAAGTCACTGACCTGTTACGGAGTGCAAATGGGCTGCACTGAGGACTCTGAAGATGAAACCTTCCGCAGAGAAACAAACCCAGGCGGGAGGAGGCCCAGCACAGCACCCTTTGTTAGCAGAGTCAGAAATAGCCTATGCAACCATTAAGAGCGGATTGGATAAATTAAGTGAGGAATATTCAAACAACCCAACACTGAATCAGTTCAAGGGGATAAACAGGAAGAACAGATCAATACGATGGATCCCAGTGGCATCGTGAGAACAGGGAAAGAAAAAGGAAACACGGGACAAAGTACATCTTGACGACATTTAGACACACACTGGTGGGGACCTTTTGGGAAGAAGGGTGGGAATGAGGATGGAGATCAAAAAATCAAATAAATAACAACCAGCTCGTGCACGGTGGCAGTAGAACGCTGCAAACCGACAATGCCGATCAATACCCTTCTGTACACCTATGGATCAAGAGGAGAGGACAAATGTCTGACATGAACTGCTTGCATTGTCCCTGGCCTCCACAGAGCCTACATGCTTTGGGGGAGGGGTGCCCAATTCATTGCACCTTCCCGGGTGATTAATTCTGCTCAGCTGATATTTTTCTGCCTTTCTCAATGGTTATACTTGGAGTTTGGACTTAACCTACTATGTTTGCAAAAACACAAAGAGACAGCACACGGCGGGCTAAACTGCGAGTGGCTCCTTCCGCCTAAGCCTGGGTGCTCAGTGCGAGGGCCCTGTGGCCCACACTTGCAAAGAGCACCAGGAACTAATGACTATGATTTGATCCTGCCCTGCCAGGGCCTTGTTATTGGAAGGATTCATCATGCATAGAAATTATTTGCGCCTTTGCTGGAGGCCAAATGCTCTGCACTCAGCATTCGGCAAGAAGCACAAGGCCACCATTTCTACTCACTTACCCAGGAAATAAATGATAGCATTACCGGGACAGAGGCAGTCTGTTTGCTGGCTTCCGTCTGGTTTTCAAATCACTCAAGGAAAGCTCCAAAGACATGTTTTTATGCTGCATAAAATACACAGAGGAGAAGAAGGGTCTGGGCTTCACACGTTTGTTATTCCATTATTTGTGTTGCTTTTATGAAAGAAAAATCATGAAGTCATTTTCCCCAATTCTGCTGACCTCTGAACACTCATTGCAACCTCTTAAATTTGATGTCTTCCTCCAAAATGTCCTCTCTGCAATTGCTCGATAATTCACTCCTCATGCAGCTCTGACAGGGAATGAGAACATTTCTGCTCCAAACAGCTAAAGGCGCCCGAGGAGCCAACCCATGAAAATGCACGCTGAATCAACTTGAAGAAGAAAATGTGGGATTCCGCCAGCCCTTGTTCCAGAGACAAGTCTAGGGAGTTAGAGGTGAGCTCAGCCAGGAGCTGGAGCTGCAGTCTTGGTTCCTCCCAGTGTGCCCCAGGGCTCTTCCAGCCCAGCTCACCCCCAACATGGCATCTTCATGCCATCTTGACTTTGTCACAATTGTCATAAATTATCAAAAATTTTGAGGTTTCAAGAAGCAGACAAATGCCTTTGTCATCTCTAGAGTCCTATCTCAAAATCCTGATGTAGGACCTTGAACTTAGCAGGAATGTTATGCGCGATGAATGAATGAATGAATGAATGTGTTAACTGCATCATGCAATATCCACCAGGGTGATCTCTGTCGTGCTCAGTGGTGTATCTTGCAAGAGGAGCCTATGAAATGGGGCCCCTCTTCTTACTGAGGACCTCTCACTCTTAAAGAGCTCTCCTTTCTCCTCCGATCCTCCCAACCATGTAAGAGCATTGGGCTTTGCTGAGAATACTAACAGTAGCTAAGCTTCACCAAGCAGTGACTGTGTGCCAGACGCTAGGCCCTTAGCAGACATATTCTGATTTAATCCTAACTAAACCCATCCGGCAGAAGGGCAGCAAAGCCGGACAAAGTCAGTGATTGGTCAGCACGTGGGCGCCAGAGGCTGGACATTAGTCCACATATTCCTGAGTCCTGAGCCTATGTGCTCAGCTCCTAGCTGTTCTCTCAAAGCACTCATGCCTGAGGGTGGGGACAAGACTGGGAAGCCTTGGTGATGGGCCTTTAAGCTTGGCTGGCAGCAGCTAGCTCTGCTCCAAAGGGACCCTGTTCTGTGTGAATGCAACACTGAACAACACTCAGCCTCTGGGTCCTTCGGGAGCTGGGGCCTCACATATCCTCCAGGGAAAAGCCTCAAACCTCTCATCCGATGGTAATGAGTGTGTCCCTGGGGCTGTGGGTTGATTTATTCTGAACATGCCAAGTGCTCTGCTCTGTGAGGCCTTAGCAAACCACTTCAGGACCTAAAGCCAACTGTTCTCTCCTCCTTCTCCACTCTCCTTCTCTTCCTTTAGCCATCCTCTTCTCCTTTCCACCTGATCTGACCCACAGAAACACTTCCAAGCCTCTCTGGAAACAAGCTCCGAGGCGACTCAGGTCCTCGCTCTCCTCCCATCCCACAGAAGAATCTGAGGCCTGGAACCAGGCTCTGGGCTCGTTTGTTTTGTCCTCTGTAAAGGGCTGAGTAGTCAGACTCAGGCTCCACAGACAGTTCCCATGCTGACTGCTGCTCTGTCCTATAGCAAAGACTCAGCTCTGCCATTGGAACATGGAAGCAGCCACTCAGTACATGAATGGATGAACTTGGCTGTGTTCCAATAAAACTTTATTTACAATACCAAGCTGTGGGCCAGATTCAGCCCTGAGGCCATGGCGTGCCACCCACTGTCTTACAATGGATGGAACCATAAACTGGAAGTTTCCTGTGCTCCTGGGACAGCATGTGAAATGCCACCTTCTAAACACTGGCACTGAAAGAAATCGTTTCTACTGAGTTACAAACAGAGCTAGGGTAGTTTCCGTAGAACACATTCTGTGCCATGAATCACTACTGTTAGTGCTACTCTTGTATGTCTCTGTGTACTGTTTTATAGGGTTTTCTTTTTCAATTTTCTTCACACAAATTTTCATTAACTTCACTCCTTGGGATCTGATTGCTGAAAAAATGGATTCCAGTTTAGATAATGCTTATAAGAAAATCCTTGGTTACTAGAACTTTTAAAACATAAAAATGAGACTTGACATCCTAACCCACACTATTCTATAATCCCCCTTCTCTAAAACGAACCACATGTACTCAGGGTTATCATATGCAGCAACATTATTATAATTAAGACCAAAGCAGAGAAAGCATTGCTCCAACTTTAATTAAATTTGAATTAAATGAGTTTGGTTTCTGCTGAACTGTTCATTCCCGCCAAGGATGGGGGAGTTTCTTCTATACCAAACTAATGAGTATCCAGGGAGTCCTCAGGGAGGATCCCGCGATGACTGAGGGACCATTTCCACCAACCGTAAATACGTCTCCTGGCTTGAGAAGTAAATGATAGTCCTCAGGGGACCCCCAGCGTGCCTCAGGTAGGAAATATGCTTCTGTCAGCAAAAACGACCAAACTTTAGAAGATCTATCATTTGCTTCATTCTCCAACTCAACCCCCAGAAGGAAGCTATGCGATTTTCACCCACTCAAATGCTGGGACACAGAGGAACCTAGGAAGGAAATGAGAAGCTGGGCAGATGAAAGCAGTACGGGGGCTTGCAGAGCATGATCCGCGTGTTCTGCCTTCGTGGATTTGGCCTAAATGTGGCCCCTGAGCAGAGATCTTCCAGGCTAAGTCATTCCACAGCCCTTCCTTACTCATCTCTGCAGCACAAGGAGAGTCAAACCAACTCAGTATCTGTGTGGCCAGAGGGCTGAAGCTCTCTGAGATTATTTCAAATGCTTTTGCAAAGCAGGTATGGTTCCATAGCCTGTTTTCCTCTGTACGTCGCTGCCACTTCTACTGTGTTAAATGATATACTTATGCTCCACAGACAGTCCCCATGCCACCTGCTGCTCCATCCCTATAGCAATGACTCAACTCTGCCATTGCAACATGGAAGCAGCCACTCAGTACACGAATGAATGAACTTGGCTGTGTTCCAATAAAACTTTATTTACAATACCAAGCTGTGGGCCAGATTCAGCCCTGAGGCCATGGCGTGCCACCCGCTGTCTTACAAGGGATGGAACCATAAGCTGGAAGTTTCCTATGCTCCTGGGACAGCATATGAAATGCCACCTTCTAAACACTGGCACTGAAAGAAATCGTTTCTACTGTGTTACAAACAGAGTTAGGGTAGTTAGGGTAGTTAGTTAAGATACTCACATCCTAATCCCCGGAACCTGTGAATAACACCAACATAGTGGAATGTATGATTGAATGGAGGCTCTGGAGATGAGGATGCCACCCCGATACACAGTCAGGCCTTGGATGTGATCACATGCTTTCCTACATGAGGCACAGAGCAGCTGATGTGAAGACAGGAGGAGGGACTGGAGTGTTGAGATTTCAAGCCAGAAAGCACCTGGAGCTGTCACAGGCGGAAGAGTCAGACGCCTCCTCTAGAGCTTTTGTAGAGACCGTGGTCCTACCAGCACCCTGGTTTTGGGCTTCAAGTCTCCAGAACTATGAGAGAATAAATATGTAGTTTCACATGCCCAGTATGGGGGAGTTAGTTATATCAGCTATAGGAAGTTAATAAATATCTGCTGCTCCCTTTAAATAAGCAAACAAAATAGAAAACTATAATCATTCAGTCAATGAATATACTGATAGCTCTGTTGTTAACAGGCCTTGCTCTGTCCCAAGAATGTCCACTCAGGACTGCATTGGCCCTTTTCAATGTGACCTTGTATAGCTACTCCCTCCCATAGCTGAGGAGACAAAAGCCCAGACAGGGCCACCTGCACAAGCTCACAAACAGAGTGACTTTTCACCTAAGTCGGCCTCTGAAAAGTTTCCATTTCATTTATGCCCAGGGAGCATCATCTATCTAGACTGGCAGCCCCCAGCATGGGTATGGGAGACCTTGTACCCCGGCTGGACAGTCACACGAGTATGCAATCCCTGGGTCCATCCCTTCATCCCCAATGTGTACCTTACTTGGTTCAAAGACTTAACAAGAGCTGAATGAGACTAGGATGCTTGAGAAATGGCTAAAAACTACTTTGAATTTAACAAAATGCAGTGTAACAACCACTGTTAATTTCCTATCATCTTGTTTTGAAACTCTGTATCCTTTTTATTGTTGTATTATTTTTATTCTCTTTAAAATAAAAAAAAAGTTCATGTGAGAGGAAGATGGTGGAAATCTACAGTCATCAACTCGGTGTTCCTCCTCTTTTCATCAGGGGCCATCTTTCTTGCCTGGCCAACAGTCATATTTGGGACAAAGATTCACCAGTATCTTCACTAACACTTTATATCTGGGATGCTATAAGGATAAAAACTCCTGGGGTCCAGAGGCCATTGAACCCTGTAGCACACTTCACCCGTGTCTAGGGCAAAGAGGCAAGCAGGTGCTCAGGGAAGGGAGACAGAGACAGTTCCTGCTTCCTTTGACCACTGGGCTGTGTGATCTACTAAGCCTCCATCAACCTTAACAATCTAGAAAGAATAATGATGTCAGCTGCTAAGAACTATAGTCTATATTTTATGAATTAATGTAGGAAAATACTCTACAAAGCTTGTCACACTGTGGCTACTCAAGAAGCACTAGTTTCTTTTCTCTTCTTGACTTCCAGAGGATCTAATTGCTTTCATCCACACTTTTTATTTAATTTTAATGGACTGCTTCCATTAATAAGTATCTTACCAGCTCTGATTCCCCAAATCATGTGTGATTGGGAAATCTCGTGGGAACAAAGACTCAATAATTCCCTCATCATTGATGCTCATCAAGTTGCCATGGCAACCTAGAATATCAGGCCACCTTCCACCAGCAAACTTTGGTGAATAGGCAAAGTTAACTAGATGTGCTTTGTTAGAGAAATACTTGTAAATAATATTGAGCTGGGCAGCCAGGCTGTACCTATCCAGTGATGCTCAAATCACTATTAGCAAGTGATTATTGCAGGAAAAGAGTTAAGCCAGGTGCCACGGAAACATAGTGGAAATTTACTACAACCTAGACTGTGTCACCTGAGCTGAGGGATGCTTCATTCTGGTTAGATGATGGAAAGCCACATAAAAATACATCCACATGATGCCTGAGATGGGGGCAGAGGACTGGCTCAACCTAGAAGTGCTAAATGTGCTACGTCATCCAATGTGTTACTCCCAAACTTGGGGACTACTGAATTGAAATGGCTTTTGCTTCATTCAACAATATCGTGGCGTGGAGTGGGAGCTGGGGCTAGAGTTTATGAATAAGGGGTAAGGTGCCTAAGTTTTAGAAGCTTCTCCAAACAACTTTCACATTCAGGTTTGAAGATTATGTGGTATAATGATGGAAGTAAAATTCCCTTCAGATTTTTGTAATGGACCTGTCCAGGTTTTTGAGATTAAATCTCATGGTCTTAGAGAGTCATCTGCTCAAGGCACCTGCCCAGGTAGGACTAGTCATGAAAGGCACACAGCTTCAATACCATAAAAAAAGAAGGTGACAAAAATCCTAAAGACCCAGAGGGAAACTCCCACACAAGAAGAGTAAAAGTGAGCTTTCAGAGAACACTACTACCTCTGTCGCTGAGGCTTTTGCAGAACTCAGTAGATGGTGGAGGTGGTGATGAGGATGAAGATTGTGCTCATGATGATGGTGCCTATGATGTTAACAGCAGTGATGATGACAGTGATGTCAAGGATGAACATGATTTGATGGAGGAGGAGGAGCAGAGGGAGAGGGAGGAGACTATGTGTGAAGCTGAGCCTTTGAAGGTTATTTCTACAGTAGATGCTGGCAAACTATGGTCACAGGGTAAATCTGGTCCATTTCCTTTGTAAATGATATCTGATTACCTCACAGCCATACTTGCTTGTTTGTATATTGGTTTTCACTGCCTTCACCCTGCAACGGCAGACTTTAGTGGTTGTTATGGAGACCATATGGACCACAAGGTCTAAAATGTTTCTTGTTGTTTGATCCTTTCCAGAAGAACACGGCAGCCCCTGCTAATAAGTGAGGCAGGCAAGGGTCCACATAGTCACTAGTTCAGCTAGCACAGAGCTCCTAAAATCTCCATAGTTTCCTGAGCAATAGGAGTGGGAGAAGCATCTTCTGTTCTTACATTTGATCCTTGACTTGACTTTTGGAGACAGAGCTCCTAACCCCTTAGAATTTTCTGGGTAGTAGAAACATGTTTTGTTCCAGTGATGTGACCCTTGGTGGGCTTCTGGATGGGAGCTGGTCATCAGAAAGACCAAGCCATGATGGGAACTTAGAACTCTCAGTCCCAACCCCATCTTCCAATTAGTGAGAGAGGCTGAAGGTCCAGTCAGTCATTGACTTAATCTCAATTGCTGTACTAATTCTTGAACTACAAAGCTCAAAGAGCCTCTGGGTTGATGGTCACTGCAAGTAGCAGGAGGGTGGCATAGCCTAACTCCATGGAGATAGGCACTCCTACACTCAGGACTCTTCCAGATTTCACCCTGTATGTCTTTCCATCTGGCTGTCCACCTGTGACTATTATCATAAACTTCATGATACAAAACCCACTAAATGTTAAGTGTATCCCTGAGTTCAATGAGCTATCCTCACAAATTATCAAACTCAATGGCAGGGTCACAGGGTCGTGGAACCTCAGTTTTCTGGTCAACCAGAAATACATGTGACAGCTTTGGTATCTGAAGGGGGCACAGTCTTGTGGAGCCAATCCCTTAGCTTATGGGATCTGCTCTAACCTTGGTGAATGTCAAAATTGAATTGAAATGAGTTGTAGGACCTCAGCTGGTGTAAGAGAACTGGCTCCTGGTAAGGGAAAATCCCATGCATTTTATTGACCAGAAGTGAAATGTGAGAGTGTAGAATTTTTTGTCCTTCTAGGAGAGTTGCACTACCACAGGACTCCTGGCCAGGAAGTCTACTGACAATTGTTTGATAAACACCCTGTGGGGAAGAGTGTCAGACTGCAATAAGTGTCCCTAATCCTTGGAGCTGTTAAATGAGGCTTATGTGTGAACTAGAGGTATTGGGAAACTGAGCTGATGAAAAGTTTAAAAGTTCAACATTATATAAATTCGAGTACAATTAAGCCGTTCCAATCCTTAGCAAATCAACATCTCCACACTTCTTGCAGACTGAAACATTGTCGCTTAGGTTTGTCAGTCATTAAGTAGGCCCACTAGAGAAAATTGTACTTTGCCTCGGTGTGATTTATTGCTGTGATTTCAAGGCAAGCATAAGCACTCACTATTACCTTAGGGCAGCTAATTTTCCAATTCTGAATCACACTCTCTCAAGGAACCAGGATTTTCAGTTTGTAATATTTTTTCTGGGATTTTCAAAGAAGATACAACTCAATTAAATTCTTCTTCATAGCATCCAACATGAGTTATGATCTCAGTCTCATTTAGCAATCTTCCCAATTTGTCACCATTAAAAATGGCCTAACAGGGCTTAATTTAGGTAATAGATTCCTTGCTTCAGAATCTGCTCTCTTCTGGGTTAAGCTGCCTCTTCTGGTGCCACAAAAAGACAGAGGATTTCTTGGGAACAGATGCGGCTGGTCCTAAATACTGCTCCTGAGGTCTGAGCTGGCTTCATGAAATGAGACAGCTGCGAGGAGCTCATGCCAGCCCCCGCAATGACTTCACACTGGCCTTTTAAATGAAGAAGGGAAGATGACGGGCAGAAATCCTATCCCTTCTCTGAGAGAAAGGAATTCTGACCAAGAAAGTGGGAACAGTTCCACTTTTTCTAGCTTCCGTTACCACTAAATCCATAGGCAGAGGGGAGATATCATTCTTGGATTAGTCAGCTGTAAAAGCAGAGATAATGAGAAGCGGGTAAGAACAGAAAAGGTTGATGTTGATACAGGTATCAGAGTTGACAGGAGTTGAAAAATGGCGAGAGTGCTTAGGAAAAACACCTCACCTTGATAAAGAACCTTGTGGAAAATAGCCTGAGCACCTGGGCTGGGAAGTGGAATGCAGCCTGTGAGAAACAGGGCTCCCACAGTGTTCACTGGTCTGTTCGCTGATAAAATGCTCACCTGAGTGGTTACACTCAGGCTTTCCGTTAATACTGTGGAACCTGGTTTTCATTTGCAAGAGCTAATACTTCTATATATAAAAGGAAGGTGTGTTTATTGTGGTGTATGTGTTTTCAGAGAATATTGAAAGTTATAAACACAAGAGAGAGGAGATATCCCCAAGCCCTGAAACACACATAATCAGGTGAACATTTCACTTTCTATACCTTCTTTGCTGTTTCTTAGCTACAAATAAATAGGTAGGGATATACATTGATCACAAAATTACATCTTGTGCTTCTTAGCAACTAGCTTTTCATCTGCACAGCATTTCATGAAACCATTTTCCAATCTCTAAGCATAGAATTTTGTTAGCACTCCTGAATGGTGGCATAATATTTTGCATAAACGAATGACAGTGTATGTGATGGATTGTCTACATGGGGTATTTCAAATGTTTCCAAGGTTTTGTTTTCTGCTTTGTTTTCTAAAAGTGTATAGGTCATGCACAAATGATTCTTTGAACATCCAACCCTTGGGGACCTCTGTCCAGTCCTCTTCTTATGAACATGTGATAAAGGACAAGGACAGGGTAAGCCCACCCCGAAGGCTTCACTCCTTGTTTCTGAACAACTGAGGAAAAGCCAGTGGGGTCATCCTGCATCATTTCAGCACCCCTGTGTCTTCTAATTCAGGGAGCTATAGATTGGGCCTGAAGAGTTCCCCAAAGGCCCTGTGTAAAAGGCTTGGCCAGCAGTCCATGGCACCACTGGGAAATGGCTGAAAGTGAGGTCAGTGTGGCATCTCCTGGGGGGAAATTGAGGCCTCAGCTCCTCCCACATCCTCCTATTTACTTCCTAGCCACCATGAGGTGAGCAGCTTTGTCCCACTACACATTCCCACCTTGACTGCTGCTTCACCACAGGCTCCCAGGGCCAACTCACCATGGACTGAACCTTCCTAAGCCGTGAGTTTCCTTCTTTCTATGTTTATTGTTTCAGGTATTTTGTTACAATAACAGAAAGCCTGACTAATGCATGGAGCATATTAGGGAGGTTTGCCAGTGCTTCCTTGATTTATCTCTTGCATTGCCTTAGTTGCTGCACCCAGAAGCCTCCTTCCATTTGACCTGGTCTGAACATTTCAGGAGAAATGTCTCAAGCTGGATGGCATAAGGTTATCTTCTGTAACCCTGTGAGACACCCTCCTGGGAATGAAGAGTTACCCAGATTCCTTACAATTACACCTGTGACGGTTAACCCTGGGGCCTGGGGTGTGCATGCCCATTGCAGTTTCCAAGCCCCTGCAGAGGCGTAAAGGAGAGAGAGCCATGTCTATGTGGAGGGAGGGCTGGGCTTTGCTGGCCACCTCTCAAGGCCTGAGCTCCCTTCCTTAAAACATGAGCCCCGCTCCCAGGAGATAATGTGGGACCCTCCAAGGATGACGAGCTGCCTTTGGTTTTCAGCTCAGAGACTAAAGATGAGTCATAGCTGGTTTCCCTTCAGAACATGGCATCCATTCACGCTTAGGGAGTACACCATGGCCTCCATGCAGAATGAGCTGACTTTAGAGGACATGACTTGCGAAAGCCAGCTAGGAACCTTGAAACAAAAACATTTCAAGGTCATCCAAAGGCAATCATTGCCAGAGCGATGAGTGCTTGGAGTTACTCACCATTCGAGCTACTCTTGCATCTATTTAAAATTTTCCACAATAAGACACTAAGCAGAAAAGTAATCTAAATAAACTTAGCTATGCGCATGCAAGTGTTCTACTGGATTTTAAGCAATTCTATGCAGAATAGAATGCACACACACTGGATTTCAAAATTGCCAAGTAGCATACGGGCGCCTCCCTTCCGTCCTGCGTCCCATTTGAAATGGTGTGAAAGTCTGCACTGTGAGTTCCACTTCCTTCTTGTTCCTCTGTGTGGCAGAGCCCTGGTCCAGAGACCTGAGAATGCTCCCACTGGTGCTGTTACATGGGGAGAGAGAGAGAGAAAGAATCTGCGTTCCAGACAGAGCTGCGGTGTGGGAGGGAGGAAGGGAGGAGGGAGGGATGCGGAGAAAAGGAAGGTGAATGTGGGCCAGAGCACAGGTGTCAGTTCCTCTGGATGCCGCACATTCTGCTCCCCTCTAAACTGTTCTCACACTGAGCTCGTTAAAATGTTCCTGATTTATGGCAAGTTCACTATAACTTTACTGGGGCCCTACAAAGAGTTATTGCTATGATGATCTGAACAGCGCGGTTGTGGGGGACCCCATGGCTGGGCCCCCCGCAAGCTGATCCTTCCCAGTTCCTTGGCTTCCTGAAAGATGGATTATAGCAGGGACTTGGTTCCCAGCAGGGTCCAGCACAGGCCACGGCCAAGTCAGTTGCATTTCAGAGCCACATTCTGAGCTGACGTCTGCACATCAGGCAGCTCTCGCCTCTGCCCAGCTGGAGAGCGGAGAGGCAGAGGCTGAGGGGTGCTGACAGCTGGGAGCCACGCGTCACCCCTCGTTTCTGCTTAGCACAGCCTCATCCCTGCGGTATCTGCTTTCTGGAGGCACTCAGTACGTTTTGGTTCACCTTGCAGAGGTTTCCTGCGCAGATTCCATGCTGGAAATAAACTGCCAGGTCACAGCTGTGCCAAAGGTACTCTCCGGGTACCCACCTGCCTCTCGCAGAGGAAAGATGGAGAAGAGGGGTGCTGAGAAGGAGGGGTGCCTCCCTGTGTGCATGTGTGTGTGTGTGTGTGTGTGTGTGTGTGTGTGTGTGAGATAAGGCATTTTCATCCAAGAAAAAGATGGGCTGTCAACCAGGCACCAGCGTCGGACATGAAATTATGTCTCTGCACCTGCAGCTCACCCCATGTGCAAAGTCTGTGAGTGCAGAACCTGATTCTGAAGACAGCCCCTTCCATCAAGCCGCCCTGCAGATGCTCACAGCTCCTGCAGGGCGGAGGGGCTGCTGAGAGGAGCGACCACACCAGGAGCACGCTCGTGAGTTTTCCCACACCTGTGTTCCTTCACCTGTGGCAGGCCTCGCAGGGCCAAGAAATTTCAGATGGCTTTCTGGATTGTTTCTGGAGCTTCGTTTCTTCCCCACTGCGCCCCACGAGTGGGCAGGATCCTGAGTTTGTGGCCTTTGCTTGGGAGATCTGACCACGTGCGAAAGAGCTGCTGCAGTCTGTCACTCTCCTCCAGGAGTCCCATTCCACGTCAGCCGAAATCCTGTCCTTCCTGGGATGTGCGTTCTTGGAAGGCCCCTTCAGAATCACAGACCACCTCAGTCTGCTCCTTCCACATCCTCATAGTAGTCGCTCTCTGTCTTCCAAGGGGTCAAGCTGCAGCTTCTGGGGAGCCCCCATCTCTCTCTCACACTCCACACCTCCCCACCCTCTTGCTTTGTCTCATTCATGGCCCTCTGTCTCTCTGTGTCTCACTCTGTGTCTGTCTGTCCATCTCTTTCCCTCTTTCTCATCTCTGAGTCCCAGCTGTACTCTGTCCTTCTTTGTCCTTCTCATTCTGAGCTGTGCCTTCTGCTCACACGAGTAACCATGCTGTGAATGGGTGGAACACTAACGAGAGGACTATGCCAAGCCTTGCACTGTGCCTCCTCAATTGAATCATCAGGACAGTGGATTCTGCTTCGGGCACTGGGGAATCCAATAACTGAACCCAACAGTCCCTTACTGAGAGGTGCTGCTGGTAGGGGCAAAGCTGTACATGAGGAAGCAACTGAGAAAGATAGCTCCAGGAGATAGTAAGTGTTGTGAAGAAAATAAACTCCACGAAGCTGATGGAAAATCTAGGGAGCCTTGAGCTGAGATCTGAGGAGTGAGAAGAGCCACTCAGCCACTCAGAGGTCTGTAAGAAAAGCAGTCCAGGCACAGAATGCCACGTGCTCTTGTGCAGAGGATTAGGCCAAAGGCAATGCAGGGGTGGGGAATAGAGGGGATAACAGCGAGGGAGGCATGGGACAAAGAGGTGCCGGGGTGAGGGAGGCAAACCCGGGAGGCCTCTGCCACTGCAACGGAAACATCTGTGTTCACAGGTGTGACTGGCCGGAAGTGGCAGACCTGATGTTAGGACCCAGTGCTGCAGGGTGGTAGTCACTCTATCACATGATGGCCCTGCAGCAGCAGGAACAGGTGCGCCCACGCCTGCATGCTCAGACTCTGAGGACAGATGGAACCGCAGAGGTGCCTAATCTCAGTACCCACGTTGTACAGACAGGAACTAGAGCACAGCCAGGTCACCAGGCAGTTGCTGGGACACAGGAAGTCTGGCTGAAGAGCCCCTGCCCCGCCCCCCGCAGCATACGTGCTGCACTGTCTGCATTGCTCACCTGCCCAGAGGCCCCAGGAATGGCCCCTAGCAACAACTGCCACACCACTGTCACGGTCCCCATTCGTGGAATGAAGCAGAGCCTCTGGAAAGTCACTTCTGTAGGGGAAGCTATTCTGGGAACTGGAGCAGCGTGACCCACTAGTGGGACACCTTGGTCAAGGGCACCCTTGACTCCACAACTCCACGACTGGGCTGGGACACCAGCCACCACAGCACCGATGACCTTCCCACTACCCGCAGGCAGTTTGCTCGGCTCTCGCGGCTGTGTCAGGACTCCGTGTCACCCCTGCATTAGCATCACCCGTCTTCAACAGCCCCCCGGTCATGAGCAATAGGAATCATGAGAGTCAGGCAAGGGTGAGCCAGCCAGGGTTTCTTGCAGGTTTTGTTTTCCTGAGGCACGTCTGAGCTGAGACGCCCCCATCTCTCCCAATAACCGGAAGACCTGGGGTCACACAATTATTAGGTTTTATTTATGAGAGGAGCATCTGAGTTTTCCAAGAACTGTCACTGTTCGGGTGTAACTGACAGAGGCGTCAACCCTTGGCCCCCTGGAGATGCCGGGCTGGAAGCTGAGAGCCGCGAAGCTCCCATCAGGAATTTTAAAATTGCAGGAAAGTGACCAGCAGAGAAGATGGTTCCAAGTTCTAAACTCTGTGGTCTGCTTCAGTTCTGAGAAAACATAATTTTATAATAAAAGGGGGTAGGTGGATGTGGATTCGACTATGTTAATCTTTGTAGTGGGTGCTTCAAAAACCCATACACACTGAGCTTCAACACTGTACTTTGTGAAGGATTCAAAGTAGGAGTGTGAACAGGTACACATAAAAACAAACTCCTGGGGCCCAGCTGTTGGCATGAGATCTGTCTCTCCTGCTCTGGAGCCCCCAGTGTCCAGGAGGGGCCGGGGCAGGCACACTGTGCCCTGCCAGGAGCCACGTTGTCCCTCAGCATTCAGCCCAGAGCTGCGATGGTCTGGATGCGAACCTGGCTGCCTGGTGACAAGGCCTTCAAACACTCTCAATCAAGGACCCCTGAATTTAGTCCAGGGGGACTCTCACCCAGGAGTCGCCTCTTCTGTCCGCAGGCCATCCACGCTGCGCCCCAAGCTGAGTGATATAATGACAAGGAAAGCTGGGGCACTGTGTCTTGGGGGTCTCCGAAGTGGGGCTGTCCATTAGTTTCTGCCAGCAAGACCCTCTGGAGCAGGTGGCTGCTGTCCCCGCTCTGTCCTTTCTCAATCCTCCTTCTTTCCCAGAAGCCCCTTGACCTCAATCGAGTGAGGAGTCTCTTCTTCACTCAGTTCTGCCAGAACTTGTGAGTAGTCACAAACCACCATCCCCTGTGATGCCACTGCCTGAAGGCGTGGCTGCAAGCTCACAGGAAGTCGCAGAAATGGTGCGGAGTCCTTGGAAGCCTTTACCCAGCTTCCTTGAATGGCGATGCTTTATACAGTTGTAACACAACCTCAGAAGGGAGGAATGGACTTTGGCACGGCAGCACTGGCTCTATAACACCTTCTTCTCTCCCACTGGCACCAGCTGGTATGTGAATCTTACCAGCATTTAGTAATTACCACAACCCCATATGGAGGCGGACTCCATGGTATTGTTCCCATTTATGCATGAAGCTAAAAGGACCCTAAACATTGAAAGGTTCCCGATAGTAAGTTCTTTCGCTGTAGGGAGATGATTATCTGTATCTGGGCAGAGACAACTGCACAGAGCAGGAACCAGGCCACAGTCAGCTAAAGATGACTCTCCCCAGTACAGCGAGCGCTTGGTTAGGCTCTGCGTGAGACACAGGCAGGGAGAATTTCCACCGTCCAGCCTTCCCTCCTGCTCTGCAGAGTCTGCCTCTGCCCTCTTTGCTTCTGAATACCCCGAGACACATCTGAATGCTGTCTGCGAGACTGGAGCAACAGAAGGTCACCCTGAGGTGTTCCACCTGCCATGGGACCAAGCCATTAGCCTGTTCAGACCTGTGGATGAAATCAAAGTAGGACGGGCTAGAGCTGGGCTGCCACAGCTGCAGCAAGCTCTCAGATCCCTAGTAGGGGAAGGCCAGTGCAGATCCTGATTTTGCCGGGCTGGTCTTAGGTAGAGCCTGAGAGTCAACATTTCCATCTCTGAGGAGGCTCACACAGGTTCTAAGACCATCCTTTGAGTCCCAGTGTCCCAGATCATATTATTATGCTTGGCCTGTCTACCAAAACTCATTCAAGTGAGACAAGGGTCTCCAAACTAAGCCACGAACTGAGCAAATTCTCTCCCATCTGGTGGATTGAAGGTCATAGAAATCAAGAAACTAAAATCCTCATATAACCTGGGGCAAGTTACTTTACCTGTCTGTGCCTCAGTGTTCTCATCTATAAAATAGGAACAATAGGAGCACTTACCTTGCTGTAATTATGAGGTTTAAGGAACATAACAAATGTGAGCTTTGAGAGGGTGTTAAATCAGCGTGAGCATGCTAAGGATACTAGGTTAGGATGGCTGTAGATGAAAAATGATGAGGTGATGAGGGTGTCTACCGTGCATAGGGCTGGATGCCCCTGATAGGAACCCCGGTGATAGATGATGATGATAACGATAATGTCCCACTGAAAATTTTCTTGGTGCAGAAGTTGCTCATCGTAGTGCTGGTGAGGGTGGTGATGAGGATGAGGATGGTGAGGGCAATGGGAGTAATGGTGGCCACACATCTGTTCAGCAAAAAGCAGCCTGCGACCATGGAAAATTGCATGAGTTCATTACTTGCACACAAGAATAAGCAGTAGGTAGACTTAGCTTGGGAGGAAATGCAGCAATCACCAGACCAAGAAATGGAATACAGGAACCACCGAAGCCGAGAGAAAAGCATTTGCAGAGGCATGGATTTGCTGGAGGCCAGCACCTTGCTGAGGTGTCCGGAGCACATCGATCTGCACACACCACGGCAGGCCCGCACCCTGGGGTGCTGGTGGGACATGATGCGGGCTGACCTTTCACAACTGCCAGGCCCGTGATTGCATCCTTGCTATAGCCACTGTGAGAAAAGCTGCTGCTGAGCTTTGCAGGACGGAGATAAGCCTGGGATTGCTCTCCAGAGCCCTGGAGCTTGACTTACGGTTTGGCTCTTTGCGTACATTTCTTGCAGCTGATTTATGGCAGGTTATTTGTTCTGCTTTGTCACTGCAGCTACCTCACAGCAAGACCTCCTCCCAAGCCAGGTGGGAGAGCCCAGGCTCCCCTGCCATTCCAGGCCCTACAGAAACGATCTTTCTAGAAATCCAGGTCCTCGATATCATTGAGGCCACTTTTATTGGAATTCAGCACCTCTGTCTTAACACAGCAGACACTGTGATTTTAAAATAAATGCCTTTCTTGTGTGGAAAATAAAATCAAAGAAACTGCACAAAATACTACACAATCAAAACAAAACAATTCACAAAACTCTCGCTTAAGTGGAATAGCCAGGTGAAGTGAATTGTGCAGTCACATATTCTGCCTGTCTAATCCCATTAATCACTGAATATTGCTTGGAAAGTAGATGAGAGTGTTGGGAGTGAGGGAAATGGAGACCGGTCTATGGGCCAGGCGGCGAACTGACCAGCACAAACACCAGCGCTCACTCTCGGTGGAGACCACGGGGCAGTCACAGGGACGACGGCATCTGTTCCAGCACGGAAACATCTTCAAAACTGCAGAGACCGGGAGAGGCATTTTCAGATTAACCCTAATTGATGAAACTGTACATTTTATATAGGAAGATAGAGATGTGTAAGAGGTGTTAAAGCTTAGAAAAATATAGGCACAAGTTCTGTTAGAAGGAAGTCTCTCTCTGCTATTCCTCTGTCTTTCCCTCTCTCGCTTAAGAGAGTGCATTCACTCCTTACTTGTGTAGCTGATCCTTTTGGTAGCAGACTTGAAATTATCCGAGGGCATGAACGTCCTCCACAACGTGATTCTTATGCTGGGCAACAGAGAGTCATCTTGCCAACTCAAGCGCATGCTATGGCTTGGAAGGGTGAGGACCTCTGGGAGGTGGATGGAAACTGGGATCTAAGAAACAGAAGGCCGGCCAGCTGGCCGTGAGGAAACAGAAAGTGGCAAAGCCCTGTTGCTGTCTCCCCGCCAGCAGAGCAAGATGTTGTCTGAACTCAAGGAGAGGGGCCTCCTCCTTCGGCTGCAATGACATCCGGCAGAGCGCTTGGTTGGAACAGCAGACGCTCAGGGTCTTGCAGTTGTGGAGACCCGTGACCAGGGTGTCCGCAGGGTAGGCTTCTTCTGCGGGCTGTGAGGACGGATCTGTCCAACGTCCTGTATTCCGGTGACTCACTCTCAGCGTTTGGCATTTCTGGGCTTGGAAAAGTACCTGTCTTCACCTTCACATAGTGTCTCCTTGTCTACTTGTCTGCCCAATTTCTGCATTTATAAGGACACCAGCCACACATAACTAAGAGCTCTCCCTACCCCAGAGTGCCTTCATCTTCTTCTCTTACATCTGCAACGATGTTGTTCCTGATATCACATTCCAAGGTACTGTGGGCAAGGACTTCTATGAGAGAAATTTTATAGGATGAAATTCTGCCTACCACAGATGGCTTTTAAGAGCCCTAAGAAATTCAATGAAATGTGATCTCCATTAAAACATGCCTCATTCCCCAAAGCAAAACCAGTACCATGCACCAAAAAGTTGCTCAAGGAATACACACTAAATAAAATAAGTTCAGACTATACACTAAACTGTGTCAATTGTAGCTATTAATGTTTTAAGCCATATTGAGTTCTTCTCATGTGTTCGCCAGAATCAGGTCTAAGAACACAACAAAGAACAAGGTGGACACATTTGACACCCTTGGCAGGTTTCAGCAGAGGGAAAAAATAATCATTAAGTAAGTGTATGAGATATCATCTTATTAATAGCCTGGTACTGGTAATTTAGGATGCGTTGGAATGGGAACACTAAATATTTTTGAAACATAAATTCTTTCCAATAGTTTACTTCCAACCAAATTCCTAAAATAAGATTTTTTGGGGAAAGGCTGAAAAAATATGTATTTGTAAGTTTCACTGAGAAGAATAAATAGCAGAAATAGAAATGCTACAAAGTAAGTAACAAAGGTGAAGTAAATAATGGTTACAGACACATTGTTGTGTAATGTAATGTTATGGCTTATATTTGGATGTCCCTGCAAAGCCACATAAATCCAGAGGTGGGCATTAGGGAAGTGACTGGATCATAGGTGTGTGATACTGATCATGAGTGTGTGATACTGATCATGGGTACATGCTATTGGACCATGGGCATGTTGTGCTGGATCACTGATATGTTGATACTGGATCATGAGTGTGTGATGCTGGATCATCGGTGTGTGGTGCTGGATCACAGGTGTGTAGTGCTGCATCAGGGGTGTGTGGTGCTGGATCAGGGGTGTGTGGTACTGGATCTTGGTGTGTAATTCTGGATCATGTATGTGTGGTGCTAGATCACAGGTGTGTGACGCTGGATCATGTGTGTGGTACTGGATCACAGGTGAGTAGTGCTGGATCATGTGTGTGTAATGCAGAATCACAAGTGTATAATGCAGGATCATGGGTGTGTAATTCTGGATCATGTGTGTGGTGCTGGACCACAGGTGTGTAATGCTGGATCATGGGTGTGTAATGCTGGGTCACAGATGTGTAGTGCTGGATCATGGGTGTGTGATGCTAGATCACAGGTGTGTGATGCTGGATCATGGGTGTGTGATGCTGGGTCACAGGTGCGTAGTGCTGGATCATGTATGTGTGGTGCTGGACCACAGGTGTGTGATGCTGGATCATGTGTGTGTGGTGCTGAATCACAGGTGTGTGGTGCTGAATCATGGGTGTGTGATCCAGAATCACAAGTGTATAGTGCTGGATCATGGGTGAGTAATTCTGGGTCATGAGTGTGGTTCTGGTGTGTAGATCCTGTGTATCACAAGTGTGTAGTGTTGGATCATGGGTGTGTGGAGCTGGATCACAGGTGTGTCGTGCTAGATCATGGGTGTGTGATGCTGGATCATGGGTATGTGATGCTGGGTCACAGGTGTGTGATGCTGGATCATGGGTGTGTGATGCTGGATCACAGGTGTGTGATGCTGGATCATTGATGTGTGATGCTGGATCATGTGTGTGTGATGCTGGATCATGGGTGTGTGGGGCTGAGTCATGGGTGTGTGGGGCTGGATTAGTCCACTGCTGTGTTGATAGCTGGGTGTGCTGTTGGCATGTAGGGCCTGGTGCGAAGAGGTGGGGCACTGTGGCTACAGCCCAGAAAATATAGATACACCCCTCCTTCTTTGTGGCTGTGCTCCTTCCTGTCCGCCATGCCATGAACTGTTTCTCCTCTGCAGTGCCCTTCCTTCCATTATGCTGCCCTGCCCTGGAACCAACCAACTATAGACTGAGACCTCTACAAACTGAGCTGAATAACCCTTTCCTCCCCTAACTTATGGGCACCAGCAAGGAGAAGGTAGGTCAGATGCATAGTCATTGTGGAGACGGTTTTGCAGGATGAAGAGTCCTGGAGATGACCTTGCTCTTGTGAGTGGACTTGATGCTTCTGGACTGTGCAACTAAGCTTGTTAAAGTGGCTAGTTTTATTCTATGTGTCGTTCCTCACAGCAAAATATAGCAAAGTTATAAGAATAGATTGATGTGAGCCGGGCATTGTGGTGCACACCTGTAATCTCAGCACTCTGTGAAACTGAGGTAGGAGGATCACAAGTTCAAGCCAAGCCCAGGCTAGTTAGTGACTTAAGGAGACCCAGTCTCAAAATAAAAAATGGGCTCGGGATATAGGTCAGTGCTAACTCCCTAGGTTCAATTCCCAGTGAGAGAGAGAGAGAGAGAGAGAGAGAGAGAGAGAGAGAGAGAGAGAGAGAGAAGGAGATGGGCAGAGACAGAGACAGAGACAGAGGCAGAGGCAGAGGAAGAGGAAGAGGAAGAGACAGAGTGAGACAGAGACATGGGTCCGTGAGAATGCATTCTGGTGCATTAAAAGAATTAGGTGTATGGTTAGGTGTCATGCTAACAGGTGAGGAATCACTGCATCAGTGGTGATGGGATTACTCAAGCATTTCAGAAAAAGGAAGAAAATTATCTCAAAAATCGCATTCCTTGCACCAAATAAATCTAATTCAATTAAAACCAATGTGAAAAGGAACTGTCGAAGTCCTAGAAGAAAATTCAGTTACATAGTAAACAATCTCGCTGAGAAGGGACATTTTTCTAAACAAAGTACTGGAAATGCTAAATAGAAAATACTGATATATTTGACAGCACACAAAGTAAATCACACACATACATGTATAAAATTATACAAATTAAAAGATAAATTTGAGATATATTTCCACCACATATGGCAAAATTAAATAATATCTTTAACATCTAAATACCCTGAAGGTATATTGTCCAATGGGAAAAAACAACAAAGGCAAATATTTGTCTTACAAAAGAGGAATGACATGTAACCTAGCAATTAAAGTCAACCAAGGAAATGTAACTTCAAACCAAGTAAGGGGGCCTGGGGATATAGTTCAACAGCACAGCACCTGCTTGGCAAGCATGAGGTCCTGAATTCAATTCCCGGTACAAAAAAAAAAAAAAAATTAAACAAACCAAGTAAGGAAGCCATTTTCACTAATCAGCTTGGAAAAATTAAAAATAAAGGAAAGGAACAAGCTGACAGCTTTCTCTGAATGTGGTTTTCTGGAATAATACCCAAATTTAAAGACATGAATCTATTTAAATACAGTAATTACATTGTCCATAGTCATTGCTAGGTACAAAAATATAAGGCAATTACCAGTGAAAAATGGAAATGATAAGAAAGGACATATGGTGTTCTGGCCCAAAGGTTGTGGAGTCCCTGGAGAATTCCTGCCGTGACAAAATGCCTTTCCCTACATGCAGCTTCCGCCACAAGCACACTTGGCCCTCTCCTTGCATGCCCAAGGGAAGCAGGAAGGACCTCCTGTGTGCTTCTATGTTAGCGGGTCCCTCAGCTGTGTGCTGAACCTCAGGACACACGTGCAAATGCACCCACGCTCTCCTACCCCCTCTTCAAAGACTGATCTCTGCAATGCAACCTGGAACTAACTACACACTGTGCCGTTACTTTAGGATTTCCAACTTTGATCTTCCACCTTTGGTTTTTGCTTACTTTATGCTGTATTTAGGATTCACAAGGGGAAAAAATTCAAGACATACAATTTATAGAATTATTTTATAATAGTCACTCAAAAAGTCATATACAGAGAGAGTGCAGGAAATCTGTCCTCACAGTAAACACCAAAAGAAGTCCACTGAGGGCCTGGATCCCACAGTAATGTCCTACATGAGTCCAGCTGAAGAGCTACAGCCCAAAACAATGCCTGCCACAAGTCCAACTGGAGGCGCAGAGCCCACGACAACGCCTCATGCAGGCCTGTTCCACGGATCTGCACTGAGAAGGCCCAAAGATCAGCGGTAGAAGCTAGAAAGTCTGTGCCAATGGGATAAAGGATCTGTGCTAACAAGCTGAGGGATCTGAACTGGAACCAGGAAGGGATGCTCAAAGTAAGAACCAGAGTTTCCCCCAAAAGTACCACAGCCATCCTCAGCAACAGTGGTCCCAAGCTCCTCTGTTGATGAGAACAGCCAAGCTTCTATCAGGAAAGCCAGCACAACAAGCTTCTCTAGGAGACTAAGCTGTGCACCATCTTCCCCTCTGGAGCCAGGAAGCTATGCCCAAACAAGGACCAGAGCTCCCTAAAGTGATCCGCAGCCATTCCCAGTGACAACGAGGTCCCGAGCTCCTTTGACAATGAGAACAGCTGAGTTCGTCAGGAAAGCCAGCACGACAAGCTCCTACAGGAGAACTAACAGCTCCCAACAACTTCCCAACAGCTACTCCAGTTCCACCTCTTAAGCTCAGATGGGCCTCCCACACCCAGCACCATGCTGGTTCAGTTCAGCTGGGTGTTACAAACTGACCTGCAGTTGTCAGTCCACCACACTTTATTATTTTGTGTACTCTACTCCATTTATTTCTACTCTTTATTATTGCATTCCTTTGAGTGTTTGGGGGAGTAGTTTGTTCTTTCTCTGGTCTCTTAAAGTGAAAGGTGTAGTTACTAATTGGAGATACTTCCTTGAAAGAATAGGTATACACGGCTTGTGTTTCATTCTAAGTGCTGCTTTAGATGTACCCCCTAGTATTGGCATATTGTGTATCTGTTTCAATTCATTTCAAAGCATTTTAAAATTTCTTTTTAAATTCCTTCCTTTGCCTACCAATTATATAAAAGTATGCTGTTTAATTTCCACATATGTGCACATTTTCCAAATTTCCTTTTCTTATTGAATTTTTGGGAGCTGCTTGGAATGGATTCAGTCCTTCCCAGTGTACTCTGTCTTGCTCAGTGTCCTACCATATGAGTGCCCCACACAAGTTCCACCTGTGCTAGAAAGGAACAAGCCTTCTCCCAAAAGTACCACAGCCATCCTCAGCAACAGTGAGGTCCCGAGCTCCTCTGTTGATGAGAACAGCCAAGCTTCTATCAGGAAAGTCAGCGCAACAAGCTTCTCTGCGAGACTAAGTGTGCACCATCTTCCCTTCTGGAGCCAGGAAGCTATGCTCAAAGCGAGGACCAGAGCTCCCTAAAGTGGTCCGCAGCCATTCCCAGTGCCGACAAGGTCCTGAGCTCCTTTGACAATGAGAACAACTGAGTTCGTCAGGAAAGCCTGGAGGGCAGAGGGCTCTGTAGATCTGTGGTAGGTGTGGTGGAGCTTGTGTTGACTAAGTCTTCTATGTCTTTACTGGTGTCTCCACTACAGAAACTGTTCGGCTGTGGTGGAATTGTCTGTTCTATGCTTCAATCTTATCTACGCTTCATGCTTTTTAGAACTCTGTGGTTAGCTAGATGTATGTTTACAATCATACACTTTTTGATGGCTTGAATATTTTAGAACTAAAATGTACCTTCCTGTCTGCAATAGCACACTTTTTCCATAAAACCAATTTTGTATGATATTATTACCTCCACTCATTTCTATGATGACTACTCATGTTTTACTGCAAATTTTCATTCTTTTGCAGACAGAACATGTTGTGTCTTATTTTTGAACTCATTTTAGTCATTTTGCACTTTTATTTTGGTTGGAGTATTTAATCCATTTAAATTTAATGTAATTGATGATGAAACAGAGTTTATGTCTGCAGTTTTGCTGCTTGTATCTCATGTCCTTTTTGTTTTGTTCCTTCATTACTGCCCCCTCCAGACCTAAATAGCCATTTTCTAGTGTGATGTTTTAACTCTTTTATCATTTATTCTTCTATATTTTCACTTACTTTTTAAGTTGTTTCCCATGGAATAATAATTAATGTTTGCATTTAAAACAGTCTGTCTAGTCTGGGTTGAAACCAAGTTAATTTCAATGGTCATGAAAACTTTACTCCAACATAATTTTGTTTTCCTTTATTTCTTTGTATCCCTTTTGTCAGACAAACTGCATCTTTGTTCAGCAGTAGAAGCCCATTGCACAGTTTTAGGTCACTGATCTTTTCTTTATTGGTGCATGTCTGCAGGACTCATACTTACCTTCCTTGTGGGAAGCTGGGACACAGACAGAGCACATCTTCATTCCTCCTTTGTCCGATCCCCACCCCTTCCTCCATCTCTTGACCCTCTTTCCCTTTGGGAAAGATTTGCCTTCCTATTTCCTTTTATCTACCTTTTATTTGCTCTTTGTCTATATCTTGGGTTCCTCATATAAGAGAAACCATGCAGCAATTAATCTTGTGTGTTTGATTTATTCCCTTAACACTATGGCCTCAAGGTGCATCCATCTTCCTTCAAATCACTCAACGTTACTTTAGAATTAACTTTTTTCGGTAGTTTATTAAGTAAGATGAGTGAAGAATTGCAGCATGCCTTTATTCTCTTTTTATTTTAATCTGTGAAGTTCTTCTGTGACGCTCTTCATTCATTCATGCAGATTCGGCACACTGTCCAGTGCCCTTTCCTTTAGCTTGAAAGGCTATCATTAGTATCTCTTGTATAGTGAGCCCGCTATCAATAATTTCCCTCCTTTTTTGTCTACCTGCGAATGTTCTGTTCACTTCTGGAGAACAGTGCTGTTGGGGAAAGGATGACACCTTCTCATCTTAGCATTTGGATTATGTCATCCTTCTGCGTCTGGCCTGCATGGTTTGTGATGAGAACTCAATGGCTAATTTCAGTACAGATCCCATGTATGCGATGAATCATTTTTCTCCTGTTGTCTCCAAAATTCCCTCTTTATCTTTGGCATTTGACCATCTGAGCACAACGCATCTAGATGTGTATCTATTTGAGTTTATCCTACTGGGAGTTCTTCTTGGCTTCTGGGATGTATAAATAAATGCTTCTCATCCTATTTGAGAATCTGTGTCTTCAAACATACCTTCTCCTCCTTCCTGTCTCTCCTCACCTTCTGAGAATCCAGTCACGCATGTGCTGATACATTTGATGGTATCTAAAAGGCCTGTGAGGCTCTGTGATATTTCTTCATGCTTTTCCCTTCCTGCTCCTCTGATTAAACTGTGCAACATCCCTGCTGCAAGTTCTTCCATGCTTGCTTGTGCCTTGTGAGGTTTCATTTCAGCTAATTGATTTTGCACTCTAGGGTGCTATTTGATTCTTTTGGATAATCTGTGCAGCCTCACTGTTAGCCTCTGTTTTGCGAGACACCATTTTCATACTTTCTTCACTGTTCTTACAGCCTGTTTTCTTCACCTTTTAACAACATGCCTATAACAACTGATTTAAGTCCACTGTCTGTATTCCTCATGAACAGCTTATTTTGAAAGTCTCTATGTACATCACCTATACTTTCTGATTTCATATTTTTGTTGAAAACTGGGCATTTTAGATCATGTAATATGCTACCTCTGGAAATCAGATTCTCCTCAGTTCACAAAGCTTACTGCTGATGCTGATGATGATTTCCTTTGTTTATTGACTTTTCTATAAAATCTCACTATATTTAATGTGAGATTATTGAAGATTGAGCTTGTGTAACTTAGTGGGTGGCTAAAGATTTAAGTACCCAGAACCAGTAAGTCCTCCACTGTTTGACTAAGGGGGAATGTGTGCAGTTCGGGGCAAGATTTTTACACCCTTGCTGTCCACAGTTCTCCCTTAACTTCCTTTCTTCCTTGTACAAAGCTCATTAGCCAGAGATGAAAGATGGAGTGCTCTCAGGGCTTTCCTGGTACAGGTGGATTGCCCTCCTGCACATGGCCTTCCAGAGTCCCCACGGTATGTCTGAACACGTCAAAGACCCTGCTCTGAATCTTTCTCCAGATCTTCTCTTACGCGTTTGGCCAAGCTCTTGTTTGTCTACACTGGTATTAAAGTCTCAGGTGGCTGCACGTTGAACAGTTACCACTGATCATTTCAGCAAACATCCTGGAAACAGTGATCTGAGTCACATCAACCGCAACAAAGCTTTAAGAAGGGCTTTTCCAGGAGAGCCATAGCAAACAATGTGACGACCAAGGCTCTGCGGGTGGGATTGCTTGATAATCCCCACGCCCGGCGTTTTGCTTACAGTGAAGCCAGGCTGCTGCTTTCCTCAGCACTGTCCTTGTGAGGCTGGTAGAGTTTAAGATGACGCTGAAGTTCGGTGCAAGAGGATGGGAAATCAAATGCCACCAGCCCTGCTATTCTAATGGAGAGTCTGCTGTTCTTGAATAAACGCACCCTAGGCTGTTGTAACCTTTAGTTAATTTCACAAATCCTGAAAAACTCTTTTTATTGCTTTCATGAATGGTCATATTTACAGATGTTCTCATGCTACCATTTTGGAAGTCCAACCCACACCTTCTCTCCTGCTATCAGGGTGTCCTGTAAAGTGCATGTCCACAAAAGCACATTCCTTCCTTTCCTTCTTTCATTCATTCATTTATTTGTTCTTTCTTTCTTTCCTTTTATCTTAGAGGAAAAGGGAAAAAAAGATAAACATAACAATGAAATTGAGTTTCAAACTAGGTTATTAGGATCTAGATGAAAGACAGAGGGCTCTCAGGGCTTTCCTGGTACAGGCATATTGCGCTCCTGCATGAGGCCTTCCAGAGTCTGCACAGTATGTCTGAAAAAATAGTAGTTGTAGAAATACAGTAGTTGACATATCATGTATTGTTGTCTTCCTAGTAGTTATTCAGAGTAAAAGATGCAAGCATGATATCTTGTCTATACAGTATTAGCACAAAACTTGCTTTTTAATGAACTAAGAGAAACTTGCTGTGTAAAAACCATAATTATCTTGTGTATTCATGTATTTTTCCTTTTTTTCTTTCCTCATTTGCCCTTTCCCCACCACAGTTTGTCTTTTCTTTTGAACAGTTTCTTCTCAATTCACAATATCTGTTGTACATTTTGAGTCTTATTGACTTGTTTGCTTTTTCACACCAGTGAGACAGTATAATGTTTACACGTATGGATCTGATTTATTTCACTGAGCACAGTCTCAAATTGCATCCATTTACTTACAAAGATTCCATTTTATACTTCTTTTTGACTGAGTAGTACTCCATTATATAAAAAAAACCCACATCTTCTTTACCCATTCTTCAGCTGATGGACATCTGGATTGTTTCTAAGATTTAGCTGTTACAAATTGTGCGCTATAAACATGGGTGCACATATATCACTGTAGTATGAGCACATTCCTTTAGTTACAGGTATAACAACATAATCATGTGCCTGAGAATTCGTATACTGAAGCTGCAGCCCCCAGTGGGCTTTATTTAGAAATGAGGTTCTCAGGAGGTAACCTAGGTTAAATGAGGCATAAGAGTAGGTCACAATTTTTAGGCTTGGTGATCTTACAAGAAGAGAAAGACAGCGACAGTGATTCATTTCGTGCTCTCTGCCATACGCACCAATGACACAGGCCAGGTGCGGACACAGTGAGAAGGCGCCCCTTACCATGCATGGAGCCCACAGCCACCATGGGCTTCTGGCCTCCAGGATGGTGAGGAACAGACCTCTATGACTGAGCCACCAGTTGATGGCATTTTGTTATAACAACCCAAGCAAATAAGGATGATTAGGCAATGTTTGTGCCTGATCTATTCCATGGAAAATGATCCATAGTGAGGCCAGGCATCACCCTGATAACTGATAAGGCAAGAGAGACTCCATTTTTCTGTTTTTAACTCCATATTAAGAGAAGTCACTTAAAGTTCACTTAAGCTATAGTTCACCCCAGTCACCTTGGTTAGTTATCAACTCAGAGCAGAGCAGAGACATAAAATGGGAACAGAACAAACAGGACAAACTGGGAAGTGGGCTAAAAGTTAAACTGCAGTGGTCATTTGGAATTTGGTTGTCTGACCTTCTGGGAGAAGTAAACTTTGTGATAATTGTGTGACATTCTTGTAAGATTCCCACAAATGAGGTAATGGTTACTATAGAAACCTAAAATGTACTTAAACTGAAGGTGAGACCCAGATCAGCTCCTGGTTAGAGATTGTCCATCAGCCGGCTCCAATAAAGCTTTGCTCATTCCTGCCTTTCGGGTACTCTTGTGAGTGCCTTTCTTGATGAACTTGCTTGCCATATCAGATGGAGGCCCTAAGCACGAGATTGACTTCACAAAGAAAACAAACAAAAAAGCCCTCACTTGAGGAGGCCCTGTGCCTCCTGGCTTCACCAGCCACTCTTCGGGTGGCAAGACACCCCAGCTGATTCCAGCTGGCCACCTGGGAACGGCTGCATACTGGGACACTAAAGCTACATAAGCAAGTAAGCAGAATCACGAAGCCCGTTCTCCAACCTAGGTAAGATTTTAAATTGGATTCTGTTGTTTACCTGTGGTTGCTTTTTCCAGACTGACAATTTGATGGGCCTGGGTGGCTAGACATGGCAGTTGTCTGGTCTCAGTGCAGCTGAGAGTTTGTTCAGATTTTTGTCTCTGAGTTTATTCAGAGTTTTGTCTGAGTCTGTTCAGAGCTTTGTCTCTGAGTTTGCTCAGAGTTTATCACTGAGTGTTTTGGATTTGGTCAGTTCTGGACTCTAAAAAGCTTTTCAAATTAACGGTCAGAGGCGATTTGTGATTCCCAGGATTGTTTTGCTTTGTTTGTCTGTTTGTCTGCTCTGTGTCTTTCTCTCAAATGCACCCGCGATTTCAGGTCTCCCCAGCCTTGGGCTCTTGTTTGGATTGTTGGCTGAGTGGGAGAGGAAACAGCTGCTGAGGTAAATTCTTCTCTTTTTCTAAATTGAGCTGTCATGGGCTCTGCAGACAGTAAGCCCACCGTTCTGGTTTATGCATGGTTGAGAATTTTGACAAATTTGAAGGTGATGTGTGTTTGTGGATTCCCAGATCAAGTTCTGGTAATTAAGGAAACGTTCCCTAAGCAGAAACCCCCTGTTTTGCCCTCAGCACCTGAGAAATATGATCCTTTTGTCTTCCACTTCAGCTGCCTCCCCATCCTGCACACCTACTTGCTTGCCTCAGAGGGAGATTCCTCCTCAGCTGTGGCACTGACCCTGGGGCTTTCTGTTGTCACCTCCACAGGCAACTTTCTCCTGAGCCTATAGCAGATTCAGATGAGGAAGTCTCTTCTTCAGGTGTGATCCCAGTCTTGCCTCTCTGGCAGGCTGCTGTGATGAAGCTGGGAGGAAACCCTCATTCTGCAATTGGAGAACTTAAACTCCCCCTTTAAAGCACAAACTCAGGCTTTGATTACTTTGCTGAAAGTGGTGTTTGAGACTCACCGCTCCACCTGGGGTGACTCTCAACTGATAATGTTAACTTTGTTTTCTTCAGGGGAGAGAAAAAGGGTTTTAAAGGTGGTTGAGAAACAAATGAGATTAGATACTGGAAAAATCATCAGGCTTTGAGCAAACGGCTTCCTTCTGTGTCTTGTCACCGCACTGACCTACGTAAGGTGACAAAAGTGTCGCAAGCTGCAGAAATTGGAAGGTATTACAGAGATGAACTTGTCCCAGCTGATAGAGAGTGCCCAAAATTTGTTTCATGACAGAGAGGACACAGAATGGAAGTTTAAACAGGAGCAGAGGAAAGAGATGCTAGCGGCTTACAGGAAGGAGGCAAGGGAACCAGGGAGAGAGGAAAGAAGGGTAAACAAGAAGGCAGTTGCATTCCCTGGGATCTGGACAAATGTGCCTACTGTAAAGGGAGGGGACATTTCAAGCAACAGTGTCAAAAGCTGCTAGACAAGGAGAGAAGAAGGAAAAAGAAAGTGTTTGTGGTTTAGTCCGCAAGTTTCAGGTTGACCGGGTCATGGGTCCCTGTCCTTTGGCCCCAGGGAACCCATGTTAACCACAAACGCAAGGGAAAACCTGTTAGATTTTTTGGAAGTTACTCAGTCAATAGCCCCACTCCTAGGTCAAAAGAAATTATTGTTTCAATTTGGCCAAAATATACTTGAGTGCAGTCTGATTTTATAAACCAGTTATCTTGTGTGTTTTTGTTTGTCTCTCTGTCCAATCTGTGAACAGCTGTTTTACTTGAGCTCAACAAATTTTTCTTCCTTTTGTATTTTTCTGTAATTTTGAAACAATGGTCTAAAATTTAATTTGGCTTATAGATGAGTATCATCTAAATTAAAGATATATTTTCACCAAAAGTTGCCAGCTGGTCAAACTGATGTTGAAATTGGTTTGATAAATATAATGCTTATTGTTGTTTATGTATTATGATTTGGGAGTCTCTCATTGTTCATATTTAATGTGTCAAGTATTGAGTTTGTGTTTTCATGGATTATCAAAAATTTGTTAATATAATTAAACATAAATCTCTTAGGGTAGGGAGAGATTATTAGACAGGACTCCAATTGATAAGTGAAAAGCAGCTGCCTGGAATAATACTAACCAGTTTTTTTCATTAGTAAGGAGCCCCAGTAATGTCCATAGCCTTATGGGAGACACCCTAATAGATATCATTCAAAATATATTATAGTGTTGTGTTTATGTTGGCCATGGTCAAAAGGTTAAGTTTTCAAAAAGGAAGCAATAAGGGTTTTTTGATTAAAAATTGCTATTGGTACAAAACTGAATTAAGAAACAAAATAATGACAATTTGTTATTGTTAATTTCACGGTATATTAAATGTATTCATGCTTTCCAAATGTACAGTATTCTAAAATGCAAAACTGGCATTGTCTATAGGGAAAGACATTTTCTTTCAGATTCACACATCTGCCTTTCTCTTGTGCTCCAGATATTTGTGGTCAGAAGTTCATATCAAGTCAACATGAGGTGCTGTCAGTATATTAAAAGTAATATTACTACTGTAATGCTTAATGTATGTAGTGCTTATAAGGAGTATGGCTCTGCTTAGATAAACTTCTTACAATGGCAGAATTCTGTAGAAACTCAAGCTACATAGATCCTGTTTAGCTATGTGATCAGACACTCCATTGGGAATTCAAAGTTATGAAACATCCCTACTTAAAAGAGCACATAGTGTGTCTAGGAAAAATCAACCAGTTATGTAAACTGATAAAATTAATAACAGCTCAACCACTGTTACAAAATTCTTCAGTGACATAAGGACAACAAATTAGGTAAAAGTACCTTGTGTATTAGGTAGGAATAACTGACTAGAACACTATTCTATTCCTAAATGAGGATTTAAATATGTTACAAAAATGTCATCATGACTGTTATGTTATGATATTATGCTTAAATTTTCTCTGTAGAACTGTATAATTGCTGTCTGTTGACATCCTACAGAGATTCACCTACTAGAACATTCATGCTTGGTGAGAAGTAGCAGTTCTCTGGCTATACTTCATATATTTCAAGGTTCTTCTGGATGTTCAGCAACTGGGGTTTGGAGAGCAAAAATTTAAAAGATAGATGGGTTAAAGGGATAACCAATTGGCCCTAGTCCTCTAAAACATGTCAGTCTCCTTGAAATACTCCTTTAGCCGGTTCCCAAGCCTGGGACAAATGGATATCACCCAGCTCAGAACTTGTGGGTCATACATGCCCTACTTGCAACCCTTAACCCTACTGTGCCCAACCTCTATAGCTTGCTTAGTCAGCTCCCACCTACTCGGACTTGGTAGACTGTTGGATTTAAAGGACTTTTTTGTCTGTATTCCTTTGTCTGTTACATCCCAAGAGCTGTTCGCTTTTGAATGAGAGGATCCAGAGGGGGGAATGAAAATGTACTTCACTGAGGGGACCTGATGGCCCTCAACCCTGCCTCCCTTTTACTGACATCATTGGAGCCACCTGAACATGATTATGTGAAAACTGTCAAGGCAATCTTCTCAGCCAGACCAGACCTACAGGACACTCCCCTCCAGAACCCTGACTTGACACTGTTCTTGGACAGCAGCAGCGTGGTAATCAGTGGGTCCGGAGGTGAGAACAGTTGTCGTCCTTGAGCAGACTGTTCAGTCCAAGGCTTTGCCTTCTGGAGTGTTAGCACAAAAGGCCAAACTTACTTGGGCTTTGAAAATAGGGAAAGGTAATCCCAGTACACCTTTGCTACTTTAAAGGGGCCTCCTGACTATGGGGGGAAAGGACATTAAGAACTCTCAGGAGATATTGAACTTGCTACAGGCTGTGTTGCTACAGGGCCAATGTTTGGGCCATCAGAAAGGAAATTCCTTAGAGGCCCAAAGAAACCCAGATAGGCTGCTGTTGGAGACTCGCAGCCTGTGGCCTGGGCTTTAGTGGGCTTGCTCCTCAAGCCACCCAAATATTCAGAAGCAGGGGCCACTACAGAAGGAGCTACAGAGCAAAATGGATGGCAAGTTTTGCGGGGAGGCAAGATGTTCCTTCCTGAGGCTGTAGGACATTTTGTGATCCAGGAGTGGCATGGCCATTTGCACTTGGAAAAGACAGCCATGCCTGAGCTGCTAGGCTGTCACTTCTTTATCTCTAGACTTTGGACTCTGTGCACACCCATGGCAGACAGATGTGCAGCTTGTGCTCACAACAGTCCAATTTCTCATCTGCAGGAACTGCCCAGAGTCCACAGACAAGAACCACTGCCTTTTGAGGATGTTGAGGTGGATTTCACAGAAATCAGACCCACCCTTGGGAACAAGAAATATTTGTTGGTCTTCATTTGCACCTATTCAGGCTGGAGGGAGGCCATCCCCACAAGATCTGAGACATCTAGAGAGGAGGTAAAGGCTCTTAGGGAGCTAGTTATTCCCCAGTACAAGCTCTCTGTGACAGTAGGTTCAAATAATCGGCCCACTTTTGTGGGTTGAGTGGCTCAGTGCATTTCCACAGCCTTAAGGTTAAATTGGGAGCTGCACACTACCTATCAGCCACAGGTTTCTGGCCAGGCAGAGGGACAAAAATCAGACTTTAAAGTCTACCCTAGCCAGGCTATGCCAAAAAACTGGGGCAAACTGGATGACTATGCCTCGGATGGCCTTGCTGAGGTCCTTAGGCACCCCATACCGGGATAGGCTCACTATGTTTGAGATCATGTTTGGGAAGCCGTCCCAACTTCTGCCAGTCTTAGAAGGACTACAGGAGATAAGGACTCTGGATGAACTGGGGGAGCACCTGTGTAATTACGCCACTGTGCACCCCCAAGTGGACTCTATTCACCTTTGGTGAGCTGAGCTGGCCTCACTGTACCTCCTATGTGACCAGCAAGGTCACATGTGTAATTCCCATATGTAAATTTTGGAACCACCACTGGTGGTGAGACAAAGGCAATCTTGAGACTCACCCTATCCCCATATGTGAGGTTCAAAAAAAAAGGCCAATTACAGGGGATAATGATGATACAGACTCAATAAGGTGGGGACTCTGTATGTGTCCAAAAATGATGGGAAGAAGATGTAAAAGGAGTTCAAAATGTGGTCAAGCAGTTACATGGCCAGCTTAATTCCTTGGCAAAAGTAGTGTTACTGAATAAGAGAGAACTCAATTTACTCTGTGTGGTACAAGGAGCACTTTGTGATACCCTTAAGAGAAAAAAATGCTATTTTTATACAAACAGCTCAGGAGTCATCATAGATATATTTGACTGGTTGGATAGAGAAACAAAAGAAGGAAAAGAGACCTATTATAGCCACTAAGGGTGATATGAAGGACTCTTAAACTGGGGCCTGGAATTAGCCTCCCTCATTGCTGGGATCACAAGGCCCCTGGTGATTGTTGTGGTGAGCCTTATTTTTGGACCATGCATAATTAATTGGGTTAAAAATAGGATCCAAAACAATGTGAACCAAGCACAAATGGTTCTAAAGAGAAGCACCAGTTATAGAGTGGAGACCAGATCTCCAAATATATGAAGGACTATATATGTCCTGAAGAAGGAAAATATGTCCTTGAGGGTAGAATGATAGGGCAAGAGAGACTCCATTTTTCTGTTTTTAACTCCATATTAAGAAAAGTCATTTAAGGTTCACCCCAGTTGCCTTGGTTAGTTATCAACTCAGAGCAGACAGAGCCGTAAAATGGGAACAGAATAAACAAGACAAATTGGGAAGTAGGCTAAAAGTTAAACTGCAATGGTCATTTGGAATTTGGTTGTCTGACCTTCTGGGGGAAGTAAACTTTGTGATAATTGTGTGACATTCTTGTAAGATTCCCACAAATGAGGTAATGGTTACTATAGAGACCTAAAATGTACTTAAACTGAAGGTGAGACCCAAATGTGTACGGACATCTTCTCTGGCTCCTAGTTAGAGATTGTCCGTCATCCAGCTCCAATAAAGCTTTGTTCATTCCTGCCTTTTTGGTATTCTTGTGAGTGCCTTTTTTGACGAACTCACTTGCTGTATCAACCCTGCATTGTATGTAAAGGAATCATGCAGTGTCTATTTACATTTTATGTGCTTTTTAAAGGTACGTTACTTATTACCAAGGATGTTCCATTTTATCCACCTGATACATGTAATAAAAAGTGTACAAAATGATGTCATAAAATGTTCATTATGGGATGTTTATAGACTGACTAAATCTGTGTATAGATAAAGAACTTTCAACTAAATGATAACATGTTCTAAAGTATATCATGAAACATCACACAGTTATTAAAATAGTGAACTAGATCTAGAGTTCTAATATTTGAATCCCCCACTACTGGGTTGGGAGACATGCATAGAGTCTGATAACATTCATGTTCAAGCAATTAGTGAACACCCTATTATGTGTGTGTGTGTGCTTTTGCATATGAATGCACGTAGACATGCAAGATTACAAATACTCTGGGAAAATGCAAAATAAGCATGGTAATGTTAAATAAATGAAATACGCTATATAAAATTCACCTATTAAACTACCACAAATTTTTTCCTTGGCTTGTCACATTCACCAAATCACTCATTTCCTCACTAAATGAGTTCAGTTTGGGAACCTTCTACACACTGGGGTGCAATAAACGCAAGACCGTCTGACACTTTGTGGAGCTTACACACTAAATGTCCAAGGGAGCAGACTGGAGCTTGCTAAGTGTGTAACAATGTTGGAAATAAGATTGTAGCATTTTGGCTTAGATATTATCATCATTTTATTAAGCAGTAAAAGGATCCATAGGGAAAACTGCCATTTCTGAATATCAAGACACTGAGGCATGGTAAATTAAAATTCACGAGAAGAGTAGCACCTTGTTGACAATCATGGACTCTGAGGTAGAAGTCTGCTCCATTTCTGAACACATGAGGAAGAAACTGTTGACAGGTCAGACATGAGGCAGACAAGCGCCACCACTTGGCCAGGGTCGGAGAACAATGGAAGCCGCCTTTTCCTGGGGCCCCTGACCCACAGTGTGACTGTCCACAGCCCCCGAGGGCAAATCAGCCCACTCGGGAAAGTCAGATCCCAGAAAGGGATCACCCCCATCCCTGAGGGCCTCCCTTCTGGAATTTAATGGGATGAACCTTGGTGCCACTGTTTTGTCCTGATAAAGACGAAAGCTCCGGAATTCTGCAGGGAACCATGGGAACATTTCCACCAAAACAGGATTAGCTTCCAACTATTAAAGATGGCTTGTTCACAAAACGCTACAAAACAGCTCTTTATCTCTGAAATCGCCATGGCAAATATCTCCCCGGCGGATTTGGTGTTTGTGTGTGTTGCTGAAAACAGTATCTTTTCTAAAAGATTACTACCTAAATAAGAAAGCTCTGGAGATCCTAATACAGAAATAAAAGGATGGTGCTGTCAACTCTGGTGTCTCTTTTAAGGAAGAGAAATGTGATGCTCTGTGCTGCCTCTCTCTCTCTCTCTCTCTCTCTCTTTCCTTCCCTGCCCCTCCCTCCCTCCTCGCTCCCTCTCTGTTTCCTGTGCTCTAAGTGTCATAAAGTCCTCAAAACTCAGCACTCAGCCTGGAGAGCTCTAGCCTCTGCTCGCTGCAGAGAAGCTGTGACATATTTGCATATTTTAAGGGAAATGAGCCACAAGTGGTCCCCACAGGAGCATGGTGGGATTTTTCCTTTACAGCAACATCACCTACTCCTGGAAACCACTGGAGTGCTTTACAATAGTCCCTGAGCAGAATCAACAGTGACAGGGAAGTGAAAGGAAGCAAGGAGAGCTCTTGTGGGAGGCAGCCTCTTGCCCAGCACTGGTGGGAGGGGGACGTGTGGAGGCAGGCAACACCTAAGGTCTCATCCGCAGGAGCTACCAGCCCTGCTGTAGCAGAGCTGGACAGAACTCAGGAAAGCCAAGCTGTGTGATGAGCCCTGGGCACTAGTCACGGGGTGTAAGGCAGGCAGGCTGCACGACCTGCCCCTTCCCAAGTGGGGGCTGCCCGGGGCTCAGTGCCACAGCTTAGGAAGCAAGGGAGGTTTTGATTTTGTTTTTTGAGGTAGATATGTTCTGTGGACACTACCCGTGACATAAAGTCAAAATGGTGTTTCCCTTCAATGCAGCGTGCAGGAAAGATGACAAGGGAAGTCTTGGCAAGACGAGCCGGAGTGCTTTGGAGGCTGATGGCGCCTCCCCGGTTCCTGTATTCACCCCTCTCCTGGGGGGCATCTGGGTCCCAAGCATCCTCTGGGTTCTGTGTGGGCTTTATTCCTTGTTCTTCCCGCAGTCCAGCGGGCCACACAGATGATGTGCTTGAGAAGGAAGGAGCTATGATTTTGGCTTGTGCTTGTGTTATTTTGCTGTCATATTGCAGCTGCACGTCTTGGGTGTGGCCGAGCTGGGAGATGAACCTGAGTCTGCCTCCTGCAGGGGCTCCTTCCTCACAGAGAGCACCAACTCCACCTGCACCGACTCTGCAGGACTCCCGCAGCCCACTGCACACACAGGCTCCCACGGAGCCGTGTCATGCACGCATGAGTGGCCGCCTAAGGCAGGAAATACGCACACAAGGAGGAGTAAAATATTAACCAAAGATAAGTTACTGGCCACAGCAAGACATCCAACATTATTATTAATGTATACAGCTCTTTTAACACATTAAGCTATTTGGTTTTTTGTTATTGTTGTTCACATTCTATTCTGCTCTGAAGACTGCCACATACACAAAAGTAACAGCAATGTCACTACACGTCGAGACCAGCTCCGGCAGGCGCAGGGTCCACCTCGATAAACACTTCCTGCCTGCAGACACAGAAGAAATTACCTGGACCCCATATGCTGAAGACAAAATCATCTCTCAAGTGCCTATCAGCCACAGAGGTGAAACACATAGCTGATGAGAAGGGAAGATGTTGGGGTGGGGAACCGCACTGGAATGAAACTTCCCCAAGTCCCAGGGTGAGCCACTCTCAGCCACCGCCACTTCTTGATTAGAAGAGTAGGAAAAGTTAATTTGTAGGGATTTTCCCTCCCTTCCCTGCCTCTACGAGTATCATCAATAATTTAGTATAATTTTTCTTCTGATTAGTGCAAGTTATTTATAACAAAGTCATTATCCAAACAATTCACTACATTTGAGGGCATAGCATGTACTGAATGCCTAATTTTCCTTCCATGGAAACTGCTGCACAGGTATCATTACCAGGGCACGTGAAACACAGGCCAACATGTCCTTTAGAACTCTCAGTAGTCATTGCATGTAACCATGGGTTATCCCTAAGACATTTCTCATCTACGCATGTTGCCTCATAAAGAGTAATTTGGGGCTAGCTCCACTGTCTTCTAGCCATGAGTTCTGACCTAGCATAGTACCCAACACAGAATAGATATTAGATAATAATTTGATAACTAAAAGAAGGAATTTGCCAATATCATGCTTTTTGCCAGGAACTACACTAGTCACTGGGACTTGGGGCTGGATGTGACCCACTGTGGGTGCTGTTGTAGTAGGAGAAGGGAAGACATACTCAGGCACAAGTGGAACACCTAGCAGCATAGCCTGCGTTTCACAAGAAATATGAAAATGTGCAGTTGACCCTCTGCATCCATGAGTTCCACATCTGAGTTCATCAGCTTCCTGTCCCTGGGACCAAATACCTGGGAGAGTCAGGTCAGCAGAGGAAAGTTTTATTTTGACTCACGGTTCCAGCAGTTTCAGTCCATAGTTAATTGTCTCCATTACCCTGCACGTAAGGTGAGAAGGAATGCCCACCATGGCAACAAGAGTGTATGAAGGACGAGGCTACGCATCTCATGGTGGGCAGGAAGCAAAGAAAGACAGCCCAAGAGGAAGGAGCCGAGAGCAAGATGTGCTCACCAAGGGCACCACCTGTGAAACCTGGCATTCGAGCAGTGTTTGTCTTGATTATTTCAAATACTACACTTTTGTGTCATAGGCTTCATTTTTTAGGATAGTTTTGACTTATCAGAGACTTAAGAAGGTAGTGTCCATATACCCCACACCTAGTGCTCTCCATTATTGACATCCAGAATATCTCAGTACATTTGTCACAATTAATGAACCAATACTGACAACTTTTCACACCTCCTTAGCTTCCACCCAATGTTCTCTCTCAAGTTCCAGGGTCCCAGCCAGGACACCACATTGCATTTCATCCCCAGGTCTCCAGAGGTTCCTCGGCTGTGACTCTTTTGAGAAATAGGTTGGGTGTTTTGCCAATTTCTCTTTTATTGGAATTGTGTGTGTGTGTGCCTGCACGTGCACGCATGCATGGTTCATGCATGCATATGTGCATGTGTGTTCTCATAATGAGACTGAGCATGATTTGGGGAGAATATCACAAAGGCAGAGTGATATGTTCATACATTGTACTAAGGAGGCCCTGACATCAACAGACATTACCATCATTGTTTTTTTTTTTTTTTTTTTTTTTTGTTGTTTGTTTTTTGTTTTTCTCCGGTACCGGGAACCGAACTCACGACCTTGCGCTTGCCAGGCAGGCGCTTTTGCCGCTGAGCTAAATCCCCAGCCCCTACCATCATTGTTGACCTCGACCACCGAGCAGATGTAGTTTGGGGTGTGTTTCGCCAGGGTAAAATTATCCTTTTCTCTCCTTTTCCATACTGCACTCTTTAGAAGGCTGTCCTCGTGAACAGGTACCAGCTCTGGTCTGTGTCTAGATCTTTTCCCAAAGTTCACACACTCACAGGTGGGCTTTCCAGAGCTGGTTGGATCTAGGATGTGTGCTACTGGGATTAAGGGTGTGTGGTACTAAGTTAGTGCACTGATTGGAATTCGCATAGCTCTGGGCATGGCTGAATGTGTTTACTGAAAACAGAAGGCACACCCTGTGTGGGTGGAACCACCCAAAAGGCTTCTGGCCTGGATGGGAAAAGGCAAGCTGCTTGCTGCTTCGCTGCCTCCTGCCTGCTTTGCCATGGGCTCTTTCTCCTTTGTCCACTGGAAGGTTTTCTGTTGTCCACTGCACCTTTGACATAGCTTCTCAGTCTGTGCTGTCTGATGATGTTTGTTAGTTCTGAGCACTTCTTCATCTTCTGGGAGCCACAGGGTAGACCAGGCCCATCTTATTACCAGCCACAGTCCCAGAATGAGTCCCAGGGAGCTCTCGTGACTTACGCTGGAGATGAGAATTCAAAACCTGCGTTCTTACCGTCACTGGGGTGAACTGTTTCCTGGCTTTCTCAGCTGACAAAGAGAAAGAATAGAGTTCTGTACAGTAACCCCTTTGCTGGATATATCTATAAATATTATAGTGACACCTACCTGTATTTACATTAAGCTAAAGATGAGTTCATGCTGATGATTCCAGCTATAATCCATTACCATATAGATGCAGGACCATTCTCCAGATGTCCTCGGATGGACTCGATCTTCCCTTTCCCTTCTGAAATTCTCGAGAATAACTATAGGATGTTCCAGGAATGCAGTATCTAACACAGAGACAAGCTGCCTGGGACAGGCCTTGCTCCTGTCCCTCCTAGTGAACTTGACATCCTGAGTTAGGGAGGAGTGGCCTGGGATAACCCAGGCTCTGTTCCTCTCCCCAGGAAGCAGAATGTCCCAAAACTTTGCCCAATGACTTACATTGCCCTTGATGTATCTGGACCAGGGCAGAATGCCTTTTGTGTCCTCAGCTGTGACACAAGTGAGCACACACTCAAGTCCCTCCCTACCTCAGCGGCTTTCTCATCTCCTGTCTCTCAGTAATAAATCCAATCCATAGACATTGTGTGTGAGTACAAGCTGTCTCAGTAGACTCAAGCAGATGGGTAACAATGCATGGTGAATCTACTTACCTCCTGGTGGATCATTCTAGGTTCCTAAAGTTGCTTACTTGAAATAGTCCACTGCAGTGGTAAACCCTGGCCCCAGCGCCCAATATTCATTTAGTTAGTCATATGGTTGGATCACATGGAGCAGCTATTAATCCTGATCTGTCAATGTCATTGGATCGAGAAAAGCCTAGTAGATTAGTACAGCATGCTTCTGGGAGCGTCTTGGTGGCTCATGGAGGTGTGACCGTGGGTTCCGTATATAATCCCTTATCTGTTCCTCTGTGGCTGTTTTCCCCTGCTCTGCTTCCCAACCACCATGAGTTAAGCAGCTTTGCCCCACCATTCCCTTCTACCATGATATCTCTGCCTAAGAGCCAGCTGATCATGGAATGAAACTGTGATCAAATTAAATCTCTCTTCCTTTAAACTGCAGGTGTTGGGTCCTGCGTCTCAGCAATGAGAAAGCTAACTAGAGCACATGGTAAGACTACATTTGGTTTTGTTAGAAACTTCCAAACTGTCTTCCCAAGTGCCTGCGCCGCTGTGCATCCCCAGCAGCCGTGGGGAGAGGTCGTGTTGCTCCACGTCCTCAGCAGCATTTGGGGTTGTTGTCTTCTGGATTTTCATTGTTCTAATAGGTGTGTAGTTGTATATCAGTGTTTCAATTTGTAATCATCTGATAAAGAATGATGTTGATCATCTTTCATGTTATTTGCTACCTGTGTGTCTTTGTTGGCTATCATCTGTTATGATCTTTTGCCTACTTTTCAATGAGTTGCTTTCCTCACTCCTGAGTTCTTTGCATGTGTTTCTATCACATATGTGATTTCCAAGTAGCTCTCTCATCTGAGGCTTCTCTTTTCATGATCTTACTAGTGACTTTTACAAAGCAGAAGGGGTTTTTTGCCTTTAAAAACATTTTATTGACATATAAATTCATACAGAAAAATGAACAAATTCTAAGTCTACTACCTGATTTTCTTTTTCTTCCTTTTCTTCCTCCTCCTCTTCTTTCTTTTGCTCTTTTTTCTTCCCTTCTCCTTCCTTAAAGCAGAATTTTAAAATTTCAGTAAATTATAATATGCCAATTTTTTATAAATCATTATTTTGGTTCTTTATCAAATAATCATTGCCAGACTCAAAGTCATCTATATTTATACTACTTTCTACTATAGGTTTTATTGAAACTTCCTTCATTTTTAGACCTGTGATATATCTTGAGTTAACTTTTGGGAAAGATAAGATCTGCATCCAGATTCTTTTTTTAACACAAGAGAACCAATTGTCCCAACCCCATGTGTTGAAAAGACTATCCTTTCTTCATTAAATTGTCTTTGCTCCTTTGTCAAAGATCAGTTAACTATATTTGTGTGAATCTATTTCTGTGTTCTCTATCCGTTCCTTTGATCTATACATCCACTCTTTCATCATTACCGCTCTGTCTTGATTATTGTAGCTTTATAGTAGGGCTTGAAGTTACGTATTGTCAGCCCTTCCACTTTGTTCTTAGTATTATGCTGGCTATTTTAGGTCTTTTTCTTTTGTCATAAAATTTAAAATCAGCTTGTCAATTTCTACAAATAAGAAAGTACAAACGGATGATTGGATAAATACATTCATAGGTAGAGGAGGGGAGAAATCTACACAGAAGGGTGTTTTAAATATCTAAACACCCCACACTCTAGGAGGTGGAGCCAAACTGCTAACGCGTTAGGTGCGAGCAGTGCATACAACACGTACAGGAATGAGAGGACAAAATAACTTTACACTGTCAAACCTAAAAAAAACCCCTCAGCCAGGTGATCAAGATTAACCCTGATAGCAGTGAATAAGGCTGATGGCAGTGCACATGGCAGATGTGATGAGACTGGCACTCTGGTCTGCTTTCTAGAACCCACAGCCCCAGATGAACCACAAGGCAACAAAACATCAGACAAACCCAAACTGAAGGGCACTGTAAAAAATACCTGACTAGTACTCCTAAAACTGTCAAGGTCATCAAAAACAAGGAAAGTCTGCAAAAGTGCATCAGACTACAAGAGCCTGAGGAGACATGATCAAATATAATGTGTTATTCCGGATGGGATCCTGAGGCTTAAAGGAAGACATTGGGTGAAAATAAGAAGCAGAATCAAGTGCAGAGTTTGGTTAACAATAATGCATCCATCCAGTCCGTGGGTTGGGACAAATTAATCTACTAATGGAGCACACTGGCAGCAGGGGAAAGGAGGGACACAATGGAGTATATGGGACTTTCTTACTATCTTTGCAAATTTTCTGTTAATCTCAAGTGATTTTATTAAAATAAGTGTGTGAAAATCCGGGGCTCTATTGCATGGCAAGCTCTAGGAGGGAAGAGCACCTCAAGGCAAGCTCACCTCGGGGGCTCACACCCACCATCCACCACCCGCCACCTGCCACCGGCCCAGATATGAACCTGAGCACTTCCTGCCCGCCTCCTCCCATGGGAGCTGAGAGGGCATAGGTCACGTGTCCTGAAGCAGGAAATACTGAGGAACACGGGAACACTCCACGTGGGAGCACCTCTGCTCCCATTCCAGCTGAGAGCAGCCCTGCATTTCTGAAATCTCCACAGGGAGGAACTTTCAGAAGATTACTGGGCTTTCTTTTATGTGCCAGTACAGTATACCTATTCAGAAAACATGACCCAAATTCATCATGTAGAAACGTTATGGTCAGGTTCATGCCAAACCCACACTTTTTAACTCTCTCCTAGGAGTTCCAAACAGGCCTAAGACCCTCTCACCAGACACCTGTCCTTCCCTCCAGCTCCAGCTGAGGGTCCAGGGAAGGAGGAACCATCCAGCCACTTGGCACCCGCTATGGGAACCACCTGATGTATTTACCTACTTATGCAAAGGGGCTGGCAGGGCCTCCTCGACTAGTTATCACCAGTTTCTCCAGCAGGTACAATATATCATGTTGGGCATAAGATGGGCCACACCCGCTGTTGTCTGCACAGGCAGACATGATGGGTCTCCATGGTTAGAAGGGCACCTCTCAGCTCAGTAGGAAGCATCACTGTAGAGGGAGGACCTGCCACCTTCTCCACAAAATGTCAAGTAACTATACCAAAAGGAAAGTGGTAGCACATATTAGGTCTCAGAAAAATGAGGAATTCAGGGTGGAAGTGCCATATTCTTCAGAAGAGTCCAGCCTTCCTTTAGGGCTTACCCTTCGTCTGTGGATGGTAGTCATGTGGTACACAAGCCTGGCATTTCTACCACTAGAAGTCACTTTCTCCCCAACATTCCGTTCCTGTACTGCCTCACTTAACCTCTCTACCTTCCTTCGCAAATGTGCTCATAATTTACCATCAGAGGACCCAAAATTCTACCCTACTTATCTTGAAATTAGTCATTGTTGTTCAGATTGTTGCCACTTTGGCTAGTGAGAGCTACTCCACTTAGCACCCAAGTGCCTCTGTAGGATTTTCTTTTTAAGTTTTATATCTTGAGCACTTCCTTACTTCCTGGCATGAACAGAGGCTGCAGGATCACCTTGTATATTCTCTTCTGCATCTCCAGGACCACCATTTTCTCCCAAGTGGCCCTGTTCCCTTTTGTTGGAGAGTAGCAGGAAGCAATAACTGAGTTCTAGCCATGCTGCTACTGGGGTGTCCTTGCCTCTGGCCACACCCCAGCCAATAGAGCAAGGAGAGATATGTGTATATACTAACCTTTGCATGTACACCTACCTATAATATTTCTATACATACCATCTGTGTCTATATTACACCCAACATCCATTCATACTAACGTCTCCATGTCTAATCATCACCATGGTGATCATTCTAACCTCTTCCTCTTCTTTTCTGTAACTTCTCACACCAATGGAGCCACTTGGCTCCCACCATCCACCATCACCAGTCTGTTCAGCCCTGTGACTGTGCAGCGTGGCCTCCCACACCCACGTCCTTCCATTCCTCACCTCCCTACTGTCCCATTGGTGTTTTCTAGGATCACTCGTTATCTTCCATATAACTCCTCGCATGCATAGCCTTGTTTCAGGGTCTACACCTGGGGAGGCCATCCTGAGTCACCTGTAGCTCTGGATCTGGGGTACCAGCCAGGTCATCCTTGCAACTCAAGGAAGAGCTGAGTTTCCCTGTCAGTCCTGCTCCTGACCTTGCTGTGGACTTCTCTGCCCCTGCAGGCTGGCTGGGGGATGGATGGCCTGGGAGGGGCGAATGGCTTCCTTGGGTGTGAGCTGGCAAGTATCTCCAGCCGTGTTGCAGGCTTCTAGTGCACCCTTCAGTGATGCCCTTTCTTCCTGTGGACAGAACCCTCCCTCGCAATACCACTGGTGCTGTAGCAGCGCCATGCCCTGTAACCCAAGAGTGGGTCCTGGGCTCTTGCTACAGGCTGCCTCTATCTCACTGTAGGGCACAGTCTGTGGTACCTCCAAACTCTCCCCACTGGCTCCCACAGACACCTTCACCTCCTTCCTTGCTGACTTTGCGCACAGCTGTCCTCCTCCTAGTCACACTCCCACCACCCACCCTGACTGCAGCTCCCTAAGCTCAGCTCCGGCCTCCCTAACCAGCCTCTCTCCCCACCGCCTCCCACTTCTGCTCAGCTGACTCAGCTCCCAAAGTCCTGGAGCACAGTGCTCCTCCAGCTCAAGAACAGAGGCCAGGTGTTGCCTCTGAGGCTTGCCTTGATGCCGTATGTGCAGCAGAATTCTGAGCCTGCTGCCTTTGAGCTGGTGACAGCTGTTAGTGGTGTCTGCAACTTAGTGGACAGCAGCCCAAATGACTGTTTGGCAACCTGCTCAAATTGCACCACATGTCACCACATGCCACTTGCCCTCAGCTCTCTGCAGTTACAGTCTCCTGACATTCCCATCCTCTGGTCGTATTTTCTCTTTCTCCTACCTGACTACTTTATGTAGATTTAGGCTCACTAATGTGAACTTACAGCTGAGTGATGAGGTTCAAACCTACGCCTGTTTGGGGAGTGCATGAACCAAAACTACTGCATACACTCTGTATTAGTCAGCCTTTCCATTGCTCAGGCATAACACCCAATGCCCACGTCTTGAAGGAGGAGAAGTACAACTTGGCTCACAATTCAGGGGACTCAGCCAAATGGCCCCAAGGCAGAAACAACTTGGTGGTGGGGACTGGCAGAGGACACCTGCTCATTCCATGGCAGCTAGGAAGCAGAGGAGGAAGAGAGGAGGAAAAGATGAGCATACAGCTGTCTAGGTCAATCACCCAGTGGCCCACCGCCAACCAGGGCCCACCCCTGAGAGCACATTCAGCCACAGACTCATCAACAGATGAATCTATGAGTAAAAGCACCCTCCATGACCCTTTCAAAAACTCCCCTCTCAATACATGAGACTTTAGGGGAATATTTTAGATCTAAGCCATAACATAGTCTACTAACTGAACGTGCCTCTGTGTCACTTGGCGGCTTACGGAGAATCACCCCATAGTCACACAGAGAAGTCTTAAGAATCCTTCCCATTCTGGCCTCCAAGTTCTTTGCTGTGCACACCTTCTTGTGCCACAGCACGAGGCACTCTCTGCCTCCTGGATGACTTCCTTTTAAGTCACAAAATAAATCAAGAGGGGATGAGCCTATGTGCTTGATTCTTAGGGAGATAATGTAAGCTGTCTTTTTAATAACAATTGGAGGCTCTCCGGGCACTGCACTAAACCCACCAGCACCCATGGTCAGTGAGGCTTAATTTTTTACATATTGTAGGAAAAAAATGAAGCCAATCCCATGTTTTGGGTAAAAGAAAGTTTTAGTGGAAGAAATTAATGATTGATTAATAATAATAATAATAATAATACTGCAACACATCCTAAAGCCTTTACTGAACTTCTACTGTGGTTTGTAAAAATGTGATTCATGGTGATGTATTAAATATTAAAAGCAATGTAAGATTTAATCCAAATTTATAGGGCAGCTTGCCTTAATTTATGGTCTATCACACAATTTCCTTTACAGATAACTTTGAGCATGGCGCATAAATAATAAAACAGGCCCACATCCCTCAATTGTTTTACTACAGCCCGGTATTAAAATTGAATTTGGCATCTTTTAATTTTCTCTAGAATTTGTGTCCTTTTTTCCCTCTCTTTCTTGTTTCCATCCGTTGAGACACATTATAATCCTCTCATGGCTTCATAGCTTCAGGTTCTGAAGCGGGAGCTGGTTTTCAAGAGTGTTCCACATGACCTTGAGCACTTTCATGGTGGCAAAGGGTCAGTGCTCAGCAAGGGAGTGTGCCTGAGAATACTCAAATTAAGGATGTCATGAAAATGAGAATTTAGACCTGCTCCTGAAGCCTCTGCAGGAATCCTGCCTCCACTAATGAATCATAGGGCTACTGAATTCTGCTTCTTTTCACATTTTCCGTGTAGTGGGCCCATCCCTCATGTTCCCCAGTGGGTAGCACAGACACAGAGTATTCTCCCTGCTGGGGGTCCCGGGCAGTATCTCTTGAACTTGTGCTTTTATTAGGACAATTGTGCAATTCTGAGAGGGAGCGGGCTCCCTGGCTGGGTCTAGCTGAGAAGCCACACTTCTCGGCTTGTATTGTTGGACCCAGGACACACAGGAGTTGCTGGAGAGACACTCACAGGAGTTGCTGATGTGTTGAGCAATTGCAGGGTGGTGGCTGGTGATGGGAAGCTGCTGGGTGAAACAGGCCTTTCCTGCCAGCTGTCAAGGGGCTGCCATGCCTCCAAGACAGCAAACAATGCTCCTCTCCGCTGCATTACCCCAGCGTCCTGCGTGCTTACCAGGGCCCTGCAATCTTGAACATTAGGCGTGGTTTTTGCTGAATGAAGTGGATAAAGGAAAGACCAAAGGGGAAATGAAGAAGAGCGATTCTTTGCCATCTTCCTAGGCCACAATGGAAAGAAGCCAGGCTATGCTCTACCTCCTCGTGGCTTTGTGCTTCTGAGAGTCTCTGGCCCTCCCTGTGTCACAAGGGCAAGGTGATGACCCGAAGGTTGCACTTCCCCCCCCCCCGTCCCCACGGTGGCCTTGCAGAGGACAGCACACAGTCACACTGACCTTGCTTGGCTCCAGTTTCTCCGTTTATTTCTTCATTCTCTCATAAGAACTCCACAAGCATTTAATGAGCACCTACTGTGTCTCTGGGCACTTGTTAGGCACCAAGGACAAAGCCAGGCCTGCCTGGCTCTACCCTCTTGCAGCCAACAGTTGTATAAGGGAAACAGACATTTGACATGAACTACAGCAAACCCCCAGCCTGTCGTGAGGTCAGCCCAGGCACCGCTGGGGAGAGGGAAGCAGGGAGCCAGCGGGCAGCAGAGAGATGGAGGAGGCACAGGAACAGCCTTGATCGGGAGAACACTGGTGCGTAACAGGAGCCAGAAGACGATGGTCAGGCCCAGAGAGCGGGACGAATATCTCAGCACGACCACGGTGGTCAGGGAGGGGGCCTGGCTGGGCTTTGAACTCTGAGCTGAGGAGCTGGCTAAAGAGTTCGCATCTTGGCCCCCGAGTGCGGTGGGCAAAGGGGCAGGAGAGGTGCGGGTGGAGTGGGTGGGGCGAGGGGGGCAGGACTGGGAGGAGGCTGAGCCCCTCCCCGAGCTGGAGGTAGAGACAGTCCTCACTCATCAGCCGAAGCAAACCCATCCCTCCGTATCTCCACCTTGGGTCAGGCACTCCAGGACCTACTTAGCTTTGGGTTCACGGAGCCCGCTGGTGGCCACTTCTCTGGGGAACTGGTCTGGACAGTAAGGCCCCCGCCCCGCACAGGGCTCCATGCCGGCGTAACAGTGCACACACATGCACAAAAGCCCAGGGTGACGCCAGCCCTGCTGCCTTCCGGTCCAGACTGCCACGAGATCGGGCTGCAACCAGGCTCAGCTCGGTGTCCTACCCGCCCTTCGCCCCAGCCCCCTCCTGAGCGCTCTGGGGAGCAGGCCAAGGGGTCTTCACTCATTTCCGGCACTCAGCACCTCTGACCCGTGGCCGATCTGTGACCCTGGGAAGCAGCCTCTTCTCCAGTTGCACCACGCGGCACAGCCTCCTCTGAGCTGTCTGCACCAGCCTGGCTCTCCCGAGCATCACCTCCTGGGACTGCAACATACGGGCACTGCCGCCTCTGAACACTGCAGGGCCCGGACTGCCAAGAGACAGCACCAGGCCGCTCCTGCTCGGCCTTGCAGGATGTCTCAGGCTGCCCGCAGAGCCCTGCCCCACCTCGCTCTTACTTCTGGGTGACCCCAGCGTCACAGACGGTCACATTAAGCATAGGAGAGCACAGTGCCCATCAGGGACAGTGGAAGAGGGTTTCGAACCCACAGTAACAGGAACAAAGGCAAGCAACGCCGTCCGTGCCGCTGGCGCTTCCAGACACTTTTCACCAGCAAGGGAACAGGAGGCTGCCGGGCGGGGCTTTCTGCACAGCGCTCCCCGGTGAGAACCGCCCTGCCTGTGCCGCCATAGGTGCCTGTGCTGGAAATTATACAACTGATCGGCGTTGCAAGGATGGAAGTGTCTTCGGCACTTGCTTCCCTCGTGAGTTCCCTGGGAAAAATGTACCTTAAGCAAAGGATCCAAATTTGGATAATTGTCTGAGAAGCCGAAGGGGATCCTCCGGGACAGCCAGCTCCGACGGTTGGAGGCCGAGGCGGACAGTCGGGCCGGCTCTGTTCCCCGCGCCGCTCTCTTCTAGGGCATTCAGCGTGGCTGCGTTTCCGGCTGTCAGGTCTGGTGATAACTTGGTTCGTTATGAGCCCGGCTCTAGTGCGGCCAAAGGCAGACGTCTCTTCCTCAGCCCGGTGTGGAGCCTCCGAGGGCACAAACATGGCCACGGAGCCATCGCCTCCTCCCTGCCTCCGTCTTCCTCCTTCCTGCTCCTCACTCGCTCGTGAGCCCCACTCCGTCTCCCCTCAGCACCTCGCCACCATCGCCCTCTGCCGTTGGACGCTTTGCTATGGGCCCCATCAGGTCATCGCTCTCCTCCTTTACTGTTGATTCAGTTACCCCTCGGTACAGATCACCCATCCTCCAGAGAGGGGATGTGACTTATCCAAGTTCGCACAGCTAGGAAGTGCACGAGTCTAACTTCACAATGGGCCCTCAGGTCTGCCTGAGCGCGTAACCCTGCAGTCCTGGTGCGGACTGTGCAGCCTGACCCGGGCGGCGGGAGAGGGAGACAGCTCACCACCCAGCCTGAGCAGGAGAAGGGCTGGCCCACAGAGGGAGCAGGCGCAGGGCGGCCCATTGCCCGCGCTTCGGCAGAGCCCGGGCCAAGGATACCTCGTGCCCTTCGCTCCACAGTTTAATTCCCAGCCGCCCTGGGCAGGTCTGTGCTGCCAATGCACACAGGCCCTTCGAGCCAACTGTCCCCTCTAGAGGACTCCATGCGGGCGACAGTCCTGGAGGGACATTCGTGATGCAGTGTTTGTGTGACGAGAAGCTGAACCCACGAAGGCCTGCAGGAGGACAGCGGGCGGCCCACGAGGACTCCACGGGACCTCAACAGAGAGGGCGCAGGCCAGGCCCGATTCCGCAGCAAGGGAACAGCAGCAGCCTTTGGAGTAATGAAAGCGTTCACAGCTAATTCGACAAGGAGACCAGCACTCCTCTCTGGAAGGGTCACACAGAGGACCCGGGGGTTGGGGATGGGGCCATGGGCAAGGGGGCACCTCTTCTGCATTCTGCTCAGGCCAGGCACTTTTAACCACCACGTAATGGGATTAGGAACCATTCATAGGGTTTTCTTGGTTTTCTAGTGGTTCTCTTCCCTCCCAATACAACAACAGTGAAATAACCTGAAAGGCCATTTGCTTTACTCAGATTTTAAGCCACACTCACTGTCTGTGATGGGCCATTGACCTCCACATGGAGCTGCGCATGGGATGGGCTCATCCCAGGCACCCAGGTGCTCTCCACACTCTCCTTTCTGTTTATTTCTCATCTGTGTCAGCCCTTCCTACCTCAGGGCCTTTGTACATGCTGATCTTGCATGGAAGTGGCTCTCCCCTCATTTGCTTTTTCCCTCTTGACATCTTGAGGGTGGATCTCTCACTAAAAAGGAAGAAAAGGGACATCAGGAAAGGAAATTAGTAGCTGAGCACTTAGGAGAAAAGGAAGGCAAGTCTGAGCTGCAGACAGCTCTGATCATAGTGTGAGCATCTGAAGGGCCCCACAAGCCTTGGGCCACTACCGATGTTGCCGGGGTGGCCGAGTGCGGCTGGACTGTGCACCCTTCCACCAGCACTGGGGGCCCGGAACATGTCCAGAGGTCCATGGCCGCAGCCTGGGAAAACAAACACAGAGCACTTGGAAAGGTTGTGGGTGCCCCACCCCCTCACCCTTGGGCCCAGTCCTGACAAAGTTGGGGCTCTCAGGAGCAGCCCTGACTACTGCAGGGCGAAAACAGGACACAAATGTCCCAAGACCCTGGCCCCTTGATGAGACAACCCAGACAGCTCTTTAGTATCCCAGATGTCCCCAGTGGGGCTGAGCACAGTACTGACTTCCGGCCACTCCCAGCCTCCCTCCTCCAGATCTGCTGCCCTGGGGAAGCCTCCCACACACCCACCTACCTCAAAACTTTATCTTCGAGGCTTCTGTTGACTTGTGTGGCCCCTCAGAAGCAGCTTGCGCCCTGGGCCCCTGTGGGGTGACCTGTAGCTTCGTATCTACTCTGCAGCCTCACGACAGCCGGCACTGCAGCAAGGAAGGCCCTGAGGCAGCCTGGGGAAGTGGCTGGAGGTGGCCTGCCGTTCCATTCCCAGGGCTCCCGCCCATCTTCCCCAACCTACAGCAGCTGTGTGAGAGGGAGGGGAAGGTGGGAATCTGGAAGTCCTCTCTCTGTAGTTTAAAACCCTACGAGAAGCCTTACAAAAACAACTGGGGAGAGGGTGGATCCCTTCAGCACTCCCAGTGTTGCCCACCCTGACTCAGAACTTCCTTCTGCCCACACCTGGTGGTGCCCCTATGGAGGCTGAGGCAGGAGGATAGCAATTTTAGCCCAGCCTGAGAGACTGACACAGGGATATCCTGTTTCAGAATCAAAAATCACAAGGACTAGGGCTGTACCTCAGTGCAAAGGCCCTAGGTTCACCCACATAAAAAGACAGCAGCAGTTCTGCAGGAAGGACATGACCGCAACTTGCCGGCGTCTGAAAGCCCTGAGCCTACTTGGCTGCCTGCACAGCTCAGGTCTCCAAATGGCTTCGCAGCTAGGGTGAAGCAGCCCTCCCAGCCGTGCCCGGAAGGTCGATGTAAACCCATTTCTTGATTTGGTGTCACGTGCACAAGCAGAGGCTCGGCAAACAGGCAAGGAGGAAAGCATCTTGAAGGGGAGGAGGGCCGGGAGGAGAGAAGGACCCAGGGCTCCGTCTCAGTGCCTGCTGAGAGCCTCACGCAGTGCTCTGCAAAGAGGTCTCCTCCAGGCTGCGGGGTAATCGCAGCGCTGCGCACGTCCCTTGGAGAGCGCTGCTCCAGGCACTAGGTGAGTGTGCACAAGATCTTAAGGGCTTTTCATCATTTCATTTACAGATTAAAACACAGCCCCTAAATTAAATATGCTTTGCGGGCTGCAAGTGCTGATTAAGAGACTTCTCATAGTTGAAAATTGACGGGATGCTGCGATGTCAAGCACAACTTCGGCTAATAAACCCAGACGATGGAGTGGGCCTCAGCTCCAGGACCGACACCACCACGGGCAGAAGGGCCCTCTTCCCTCTAACAGAGGGCACACCGGCCCATGACCTCCCACAGGGCCTTGGCATGCCACAAGGCAGTGATGAGATGGAGGGCTTGTGTTCGCATTCACGAAGGCCACGGGCAAGGACAGACAAGGACCCAGAGGCAGGCTTGCAGGCTGGAGAAGGCTGGATATTTGGGGAAAATGAATATTATCTCTGATGTTTTTGAACTCCACTAGACATCCTGGGGTTCTCTCAGGTGCAGGCCGCTTACCAGGATCAGCTCCTCCTCCCGGCCACCTGAGTGACAGCAGCCTGACAGTTCTCCAACACACAGACCCGATTCATCCCCAAGCCTCAGCTTGCCCTCTGCTTCCTCCCACCCAGTCTCCACCAGCATCTCTTCCCAGGAGCTCTGCCAACCCCTGCGCACAGAGCAGGGGAAACCCCGTGGCTTCCCGCTTGTGCCTGAGGACAATGACCCACAGTGGCGAACACCCTCAGCGGCTCAGTGTCTGATTCCATGCAGCTGTGCAGTTCCATGAAGGCAGCAGCTACGTCCAACTTGACATGAGGTCCCCAGCGCTGCTGCATGAGTGCTCAGTTATACATAGGTAAGGATGCTTGCCACGCAGGTATGGGTATGCGCATGACATGGGAGGATGGGGATACAGACAGGATGTGGATATGGGCAGGGGTATGGGTACGATATGGTATGGATATAGCTATGATATAAATATGGATACGGTATGGATATAGATATGAAATGAATGTGATGTGGCTATGCATATAGATATAATACAGTTATTATATGAATATGCAGACATATAGGCCTATTTATGCCTGTTGATATTTATACTGATATAAATATAGGCACAGATATTGATATGGGCACAGATACACTTAAGATGCTGGTGCTCAGCGCAGAGGTAAGTGTGGGTTTGGGTGTGGGTACACAAATGGACACTGAGCTCATTACAGGCACAGAACGAACGAGAGTGAGCTTCCACACCTGTGTCCGCCCTCCGCCCAGGCCCTCCCAGCTGGGCCGTTTGTGGGAGCAATGTCCTCTGGGGTCCTCGTTTCCGCCTATCTGAAGTAGGGGTTCTAGCATGTGCTGTCTAGCTCTCACTGGCTGGTGTTATTATACACCTGTGGACAAATTCCGGGCTCTCTAAACCTACTACTCATCAGAACCACTGGAGATGCTAAACAAAAGGCAGGCCCAGAGCCCCACTGCACCCACTGAGACAGAATCCCAGCAAGCCCAGGAGTGTGGGCCTTTCTCCGGCATCTCAGGATGCTTTCATGACCGGCTAAGTCTGGGCCTCACAGCTCGGCCCCTCGGAGCTCAGATGCACTTGGACCAAGGAACTGCCCGTAATAGGAGTGGTCCACGTCCCCCTGCAGTGTGTCCTCAACCACCTCAGTGGGACAGAAGAAAATAAATAAGTAACCAGAATGAATAAAAATGAGCAAGGCCTCTGGAACAGAAAGAGTTGCTGCAAACCTGCTCTTTCTTTCCCAATTAAGCATCACTACACGCAGGCTGCTGGGTCACCAGGCAGGACAGTGAGACAGACAGGGCGGGAGCAGGCTGCCCAGTAAATCGCTGTCCTCACCTAGGTGACTATACATTCCCTCCAGCTCTCGCTGGCTTCACTGCAAAAATCATTAAATTCAAAATCGCTATATATATATGGTGTATTGATAGCCGCAGGCAGAGCTAATCAAATGCACTGTACATTTCATGCAATTTCACACAATTATGAATCTCACAAGGGTGCAAATAAAGAGAGAGCCAGGAGCCAAGGGGGGAGTCCTCGGGAGAGGGCATCAGACACCCAAAAGCCTCCGGCTCATCCTAAGACCCTTTAGAACACGGGATACCTGCCCCAGGCGCCACGCTACTGTCCCCCAACACGAACGTGTGCCCAGAGAAACCACCCAGGTGTGTGTGGAGGTGCAGTGACCCAACCTCAAGCGGCCTCTGGAAGATGAGGTGGTACAAGATCCCCCTGATGCTCAGAGAAAGCCCTGAGAGAGGGTCTCCTCTCCCTCCAGCCCCAGCAAGCCCAGGCACTCACAGGGCTGCACGGCTACAGTAGAACAGCCGGCATGGACCTCGCAAGGTGGCTCCCTGCTGTCTAAATCAGGGCTGGCAGGATAAATATTTCCAGCTTTGTTGACCAGAAGTTTTTCACGGCTACTTCAACTGTACCCTTCAGGCCATAGATCTATGAACAAGCCAGCCCGTGTCCCAAGTACGCTCCACTTGCAAAGTGAAGTTGGGAGGGTTCGGACTGAGGACTGTGGTCCGCCAACCTGCGGGATCCCGGGAACAAAGCTTTAGAGGAGGCTGAACACGTGAACTGAGGAGACAGAATGCGGCCTGGCAACCCTGCCTCAGTGGATCCTTGCGGCTCCGTGAGGGAATTCTCAGACCAGCGCTGAGACGAAAGCCACAGCTGCAGCCAGCTGTGAGGGCCCCCTGCAGAAGGAAAGCTGCAGGGCCGTGGCTCATCACCCTAGGCCACGTTGCGCAGGAAGTATCAAGGTTGGCTGTGCCAAGAGGACAAGGTCCGGTCATGACCCAGCAACTCTACCCCAAGACCCTTCTTGCAAACTGGTATCATATGGCATGTCCCTTCCCTTTTGGGGGGTGGGAGTAGATGCTGGGAATTAAACACAGAGTCTCATGTATGTTAACAAAACTGCTCTGCCGCAGAACGACATTCCTAGCCCTTTTTAATTCTTCTGTTTAATTGTAAGACAGGATCTCACTAAGTTGCCCAGCTGGCCTTGGATTTTGATCCTCCTACTTCAGCCTCCCAAATATTAAGGATACAGGCCTACACCACCTGGCATGTCCTTTCATGACAGCTCTGCAGACCCATCTGAGCAAATCCTTCACAGAGACATCCGCGTGGCAGCCTGGTTCTGAGTAGAGGCCAAGAGCCACACACAGAGCAGCCACGGAGGTGGCAGCAAATATCCCTGGGACTGAGTGCGGAGACTCCGCGGGACAGTGTGAACTGCAGGACAGAGGAGGGAGCTCCAGCCGCTTTAACGGAGGAGCCAAGAGCAAGAGGCCAGTGTTCTTTATATCCTTGGCCCTGCTGGTGCGTGTTTCTCAGGGATAGAAACCCAGCCACAGACTTGCCACACGCCATCCCATGCTAGGGGGACTCTCGGGGGACCGGTTACTGGCCAGTCCATGGATTGAGTCTTAGCAAATAGATTTAGTTTCCACAGCTAGCCGCAACGAGCCGGGTTCTTTCAGCAATCTAATCGATGCCCATATGGATTGCTTGTCTGATAAGAGAATCTAAGGAGATAGTTAAGGAACTTAAACCGTCAAAAACCTAAAGCAAAAATGATTTAACTGCAGACGCACTAGTGATGCAGCTCTTAAGGCATATAATTAAGAATAAAATTCTATAATCATTACGCTGACAAATGAGAGTTCCACGTTAATCCTCTGTTGGGGAAGGCTGGGGCGCTTTCTTCTTTTCCTTCCAGTACCTCAGAGTTCTTTGTTTGTGCTCACTTATCTGATGAAATGTTAGAAATTTCTGGTTGGAAGGGTGTCTCCCTGTTAGGAGAGCCAGCAGGTAAGCGTATTATCTGACAGTATATTTGCCAGCTAGTCCTGCACGCTCAGTGAATCTGTTGTCTGCCAGGGGCAGGGTTGGGGAATGTGGACCATTACCAAGAAAGACCAACCCCTGCCTTTCAAGTCAGGGCCCCTCCCTTGTCCAGTCTTCCCCCAACACACAGTTTCTGGTGTCAGCCTTCCGCTGCAACCAGCCTGGTCTCCCCTCCCCTCACCCCAGCATGCCATTGCTCACAGCCTGGGCTTCCTCCACTGTCTCCTTGCTGGTCTCACTTCCGGTCACCTTTCTCCACCCAGCTCAAGCCCCACCTTTCCCAAGGAGACCTTTGTAACCTGCATAAAACATTGCCCATGCAAATTTCTTCTTAACCATTTTCAATACTTAGTGCCAGAGTTTCTCTCTCTCTCTCTCTCTCTCTCTCTCTCTCTCTCTCTCTCTCTCTCTCTC
>NW_004955528.1:2871545-2875654 GCF_000276665.1 Chinchilla lanigera | reverse complement strand
CTCTCTCTCTCTCTCTCTCTCTCTCTCTCTCTCTCTCTCTCTCTCTCTCTCTCTATCTATCTATCTATCTCTCTAATTTCTAAACTAAATAGGAGGCCAGGTGGGCAAGGACAAAATTTTATATTTATTCAACAGATGAACTGACATCAGCTGTTCATTATTTGCAGCTGAATAATATGAGATAACTTGTATGATCACGGGCCTACCATCCTATACACAGAAGGCAATGATTGGTTGCTCCGTGCTTACTTTTAATGTATGATGGAGAGTGGCGTTAGAAGGGGCCACCATCATGTCTCGGTTTGGGGAGGGATCTGCAGTGCAGTGGTAGTGGAGCTTCGCTGTCACCTTACCTGGCCTGGGGGACACGGAGGGGATCAGTGAAGCACTTTTGTGTATGTCCGGTGGGTCGTGAAGGCATGGCTGTGGGCTTGGTGTCCAGGCCCTGGCTCCTGCCCCTCTGGTGCTCTTGGCCACTTTGTTTGCTGAGGCTGATGAGCTGGTATCCACACTCCACCATATCCTCCCACCAGGACCTTCTGTCTCAGAGCAGCAAGTGTGGACTTCTGAAACCAGAAACCCTTTCAGTTAAGGGTGCTAGGTGTTTTGTCCCAGCAATGGAAAGGTGACCAATGCATACACCACTACCATCCTCCTACAGTGAGCTGGCCACGCCCCTTGTCTGGAATTCTGGGAAAAGTACTACACGCAACACCGGAAGTCCACATTTGTACCTGTGCGCCTATCTGTCCTATTAGGCTATGCGGTTCGCTTTGAACTCTCTCTTTTTCTCTCAGTAAAATCTTAGGAACTGCTTCAGTACCTGTGACAGACAAAACAAACCTTGAGTGGACACTTCTCCTAAGAATATCTAGAAATAGAAAATAAGTGCAGAAAGAGGTGTTCGACACCATCAACAACTGAGAGAATACAAACTTACTTCACAAGGAGCCACAACACCTGTCAGAATAATTAAATTAAAAGCAAAAATCAACCAAACAAAGCCATCTGGTGCACACCTGTGTTCCCAGCACTTTGGAGGCTGAGGCAGGAGGATGCCATGGGTGTGAGGCCAGCCTGGGATGCATATTTGGTTTGGGGCCAGCATCATCTATAGAGCAAGACCCTGTCTCAAGGCACATGAGCAAATAAACAAAAACAGACCCAGTGACTCCAAATACTGGCAAGAATGAGGCACACCAGGAGTACTCAGTGCCTGGGAACAGGGATGCGCTGGTGCAGCCCCTCGGGAAGACTGTTGAGAGTTTCTCGTAGTTACATTAACCACCCAACCAGCAATCCAGTCGCTAGGACTCACCAGAGTACAAATGAAAATAATAGTTTACATAAACACCTGTGTGCACCGTTCGTGATATATTTATTTTAAAAACCCCATAAATGGGAAACAACCCACATGTCTCCTAGCAGAAATGGACAGGCAAATTCTTTTTTGTTTTGTTTTGGTTTGGTTTTTTTGGTTTTTCTCCGGTACCGGGAACCGAACTCACGACCTTGCGCTTGCCAGGCAGGCACTTTTGCCACTGAGCTAAATCCCCAGCCCCTGACAGGCAAATTCTTACAACAAAATTTAGCAATAAAAGGGTCAAACTTTTCATACATCATGGATGAGCCTGGCATGTATTGAAGAAGCCAGATTCAAAATACTGCATGCAATAAGAGTGAACTTGTCTGATACTGTGGAAAAAGAAAAATGATAGACAGGAAGTAGATCTGTGGTTGCCAGGGGCTAGGTGGGCGGGGGGGGGGATGTTCTGTATGTTGATTGTGGTGATAGTTGCATGGCTGTATGCATTTGTCAAAACTTACAGAGCTGCATACTAAAAAGATTGAATTTTACTATCTCTAAATTACATCTCTTAAAAACAGTTCTTTCAAGGCCAGCAGGTTTAATTTCAGTGGAGATTTGGAAGTCCACCTCCCCAGGCTTCCCAGAATACTTACGGCAGGATCTGAGCCTGGTCAGGTCTCCTGGAGCACAATTTGGAGACCATGAGTCTCCCTGTTGACCTTACCCAGCTCTGCCATCTCACCTGGGAAGCTCACAGAAGGCAGATACAGCAGATTCCCTGAAATCTTCTTCTTGGATGCTGTCATTTTCATCACTTCCTGTCTGTCTGTCCCTGTGTCCACCTGCCAAACTGCAGCAGGGGCTGTCCCTCCCAAAATGAGATCCTGCCTGCCTGCCTGGACTGAAGAAGTCCATCAGGTTCCAGTCTAAAGGGAAATCTGGGCCTGGACTTGTCCTTCTGTCCTACACTTAGTTCTTCCTGTTGGGACAGGGATAGAAACACCCAACATTGCACTTTCCCCAGAAATCAGCACCCAGGTGTGTTTCCCTGTAGAACAGCGCATCCTTGCAATGAAAAATGAATCCCAAGCACAAAATGAAAAGCTGAAGAAGCATGATGCCTCAGAACATGTTGGCTTTGGGTTTTGTTTGTCTATTTTTTAAGAATTTCTTTCCTTTCTAGTAAAAGACAGCTTCGTCTTTAAAGTAATTGGCTGATGTAACCGAGTAACTATTCTCTAGGCGGCACACAGATCTATTCCTACCTGAGGAGGGGGGAGCGTATCCATGGCAACAAGATACAAAGGTCTTCAGCACCTCACAATCTGATGGGACCAATGAGGAGTGATCATGGGGCTTGTTGGTGAGAGGTGTCTAATGAGGCAGCTCGTAGCTGACTCGAGTTTCCTGGAAGAATGTAGCAGGGTGGCTTGACTTGAGCTGTGGAGTAGGACTGCCTGGACTTGACCCTTGACTCAAGTGCAGTATGGGATGCTGGGTAGTTCTTAACTCTTAAATTCTTCACTGTCAAATGCAGATTTTAGTACCTACCCTTAAATGCCTTGAAATGATTCCCCTGATATGAATACGATATTCTCCCTCCTGCTGGGTCTGTGGGGAGAGCACAGTCAACATTACAATGCATTTGATTTAGTGTTTACTGGGTCCATTCATCCACAGACCCCAGCAGGTTGGGTTGGGTGACATCCTACCCCTGCCTTTGCCAATACACGGAGCTCCTCGGCTGCTCCAGGCAGGTGAGGCGTGGACCCTGGAGATGGCACCTTAGGAGTGGGAACTTGGTGGACACACTTTGAGAGTGTCTTTGGCAGACACCATGGTGGCTCCTGGGATTCCCTGTCTTTGCTGGAAAAGGGTGTGGATGGGCCCATGAGTCCCAGGCAGCAGGCTAACTGGAGATGGACAAAGACCCAAGACAGGGGAGGAGGAGCCAGCCTGATCAGTGGAGTCATTCGAATACATTTGTGAACTATGTGGATGGCCTTTAGCCTGCCCAGTGCCCTCCACTTTAGATGGCTGCTGATGCCAGATCCCACAGTCCGAAGACACAGGACATGAGTGAGCAGATGACTTGCAGGAAGGGCCAGGGAAAAGCATGCAAGAGGTGCACCCCCAGACCCCATGGGCAGCTGTCCACAGGAATGGCTGCTTTCTATCCTGACCCCACCTCCAGTCTCTGTCTTCCTCCCCTTGCTCACTGGCATCCTTTCTGTTGCTCCAAGCCACCACATCTTCCCTAGGCCTGGCTCTTGCTCTGCTGGTGCCTCTCCCTGGAGAGCTCCTCCCTTGGCTGACTTCCAACCACAGTTTAAGTCTTGGCTGCTCTGATGCCTGATAGGAGAGGCCCCTCACCCCAGTGTTGCACTGTATCATGGGGATTTAATGCCCTAAATACCCTGAAATCACTTTGCTTATGGTTTACTGGTATATTTTATCCATTCTCTGACTTCAGTGAAAATAGGATTTCAATAATTGAGTTTATCATTGGGTCTTCCGAGCTCAGATTAGCAGAACAGATGAGTTATAGCAAGAACAGATGCTGGGTAGAAGGTAGAAAGGGATGGAGGAAGGAGGAAGAGAGGGTTGGGAAGAAGGCAGAAGAGAGGGAAAGAAAGCTGCATAAATATATGGATAAACGTGCAGAGGATATATGGGTGGATGTGTGGATGTGGGGATGCATATATGGATGGATGGATGGATGGATGGATGGATGGATGGATGGATGGATGGATGGGTGAATGGATGGGTGGATGGATGGAAGGATGGGTGGATGGATGGA
>NW_004955528.1:2829075-2871445 GCF_000276665.1 Chinchilla lanigera | reverse complement strand
GGATGGATGGATGGATGGATGGATGGATGGGTGAATGGATGGGTGGATGGATGGAAGGATGGGTGGATGGATGGATGGAAGGATGGATGGATGGAAGGATGGATGGATGGATGGATGGATGGATGGATGGATGGATGGATAGAAGGATGGATGGATGGATGGATGGAAGGGTGGATGGATGGAAGGGTGGATGGATGGATGGGTGGAAGGATGGGTGGATGGATGGGTGGATGGATGGAAGGATGGATAGATGGAAGGGTGGATGGATGGGTGGATGGGTGGATGGATGGAAGAATGGATGAACGTGTGGATGGGTGCAATGGGTGGTGGGGGATAGATGAATAAATAGATGTATGAGTGCATATATATGTTCATATTTGAATGGATGTGGACTGGACACACATTGGCATGGATGTATGTGTGGATGAACAGATTCACTGGGGTGGGTGAATGATGGATGGATGGGTAAATGGGTAGGTGGATGGGTGCCTGACTGGGTATGTAGCTGGATTAATAGACAGACAGGTGACCAGGCTAATGGGTAGACTAATGTTTGGATTGATGCCTTTGTTAGCTAGTAGAGAGCAGATGTGCTAACCTAGAACATTTTTGTTGAGGTAAAATGTACATGGCTGTTGTGCTGCTGTCAGTCATCACAGTAAGTTCAGATTCCTTCTGTGTCATGGAAAGTACTTTATGAAGGAAAGCGTCCGCCTTCGCTAACAAAGGCACTCCCCAGGGGCTGCATAGCCCCTTCCCCACTTCCTGGTGCTCAGGCCCCGGAAGCTAAGTGGGGAGCACAGCCCCAGGGCACCTTGGTTATATCTAACGCCTGCTCGCTCCCTGCCTGTGCTCACTGAGCTTTTATCTTTGTAATTACACTGGGACATATTTCTCATTACAGACTCCAGGAGAAACCATAAGCGAGCAAGCACCTGGTTAAGCAAGAGAGAGTAAAGTAAAGATTGACCTAGTTTGGATAAAATGGAATCTCACCCAAACCTTTCCCAGACAGAAACCTCACGACACTGGAGCTTGCTGTAGCTTGCACACACATATTGTTTTCCTTCCCTCCTTTTTATTACAGTGATTTTTATGATTTTGTTCTTTCCAAATTGAGTAGAATTACAAAGAATGAAAATAACTAGGAAAACCTGAACGCTCAGCAAGAACAAAGCCCCAGGCACTCAGCATGCTTAGGAGCTTCCACCCGTAAGTGCAGGTTTGCACCTTGAGAAGAGCCAAGATTAGTGCCTGAACCTGAGCAGCCAAGGGATCAGGATGCCTGAGGAGGAAGGCGAGCACAAGGCCAGCGAGCTCCTTTGAGATCAGGAGATTTGGGTCATCGTAGGGAGGTCTTGTCCAGGATCCCCAGACGGAAGGAAGTGGCCGGGATGCTGAGAAACTCAACACGACAGCAGGAAATATTGGCAGGGTGGGAATAAGCCTAGGAAAATATGGCTCAATGACAGGGACTTATCTTCATTTAGCAGAAGATCTACAGCACGGAAGAGGACAGTTCTGTGTGACTTTGGAGGACAGAACTCCAGCTCATTGATAAAAATTTCAGACAGACAGGCTCACATTTGACACGTGGAGCTCAAACATAATATCAGAGCCCCCTTAGCCCCGGGTAGCATGGCACCTGCCTTTCTCCTTGACCTGGTCTCCTGCCACGCTCCTCTCTGCTCTCCGCACACGCTCACACTTGCCGAACTGCCTCCAACCACCTTTTGTGTTCCTCAGCACCCCAAGACATTTGCACTTGCTGCGACTGCTTTCCGACACAAAATGCCCCTTCTCCTCCTTGGGCTGGGTCCTGCCTGCGTGTCTTTTACCTAGCGCTTTCTTACGATCGCCCAGCTCCTGTTGACCGCAGTCACTCCCTGGCAAAATCATCTCGGCTTTTTTGACTCTCGGGCTCGTCACCTTCTGAAATGAACTTGTGGACTGGTGAATTTGTTGCTTACTGTCCCTGTCCTAGGATGGCTGAGGACAGAGGCGGCGTTGCTCCTGTCTGACTCAGGAATCACTGAACGAGGGAAGGCGGGGATGCGAGAGGGGAGGGGACCAGCTCGGGCTGGGTCAGCGCAGTTTGCCCCGATCCGGGAAATCCAAGGGCCAGCAGTATCCTCTTCATGCAGAAGAGCACAGGTCTCACCCACACTGACAAGGGCGCAGAGCCTGCTGTGCCCTTCAAGCACCTCAGCAGTCACCGGTGCTCATCTCAGCCACAGGCTTTGTTTTTGAAAATCCTGAGATTTCTGGCAATTTTGTTATTATTTGATGTATTAAACAATGATCAATATATCTCTTTAGGGCAGTTTTAGCCATGGCTATATTTTAACCTATTTTCTCTCAAGATGCATTTGCTCTTGACTGAAAATCCATAATGTTTCTAAGTTCAGATATCCCCGGCTTCATGTTCCAACTCTACAAAGTCTAATTAAACACAAGCACGCGGGTGATCTTTACCTCACATGGGGGGAGGGGTGCTCGCTAAGTGGGTGGACTTGGCCACACTGAACCTGAGGTCGCCCAGTGGACAGGACTGAGACTCACATTCAACTCTGATTGCAACTGGAGCAGAGAAAAACGACTTTAATTGGCAAGTACTTAAAATATTATCTTCAAATTAAGACAAATACGGACTTATTGACTAAGCCCACTACAATGTTTAAGAGAAGGGTTCAATATTCAAGAAATTTCACAAGGAGATAGGCCATTTTTATGCCTTATTCAGTGTTGCAGGTCCCCAGGTGGGGTGACCATGTGACATAATCTTGCCCATAGGTTTTCTCAGGAGTCTACAGGAAGGAAGTCCCTTCTTAAATAAACAACAGGCAAATCCTTCTTCTACCTAGGATGTAGCTACGTGTTCAGAGGCCAGCAGCCACCTTTGCATCCGTTCTCTGACTAAGAAAGCGGGGAGCCAGGGATGAGGGACATAAACACACAGGACGCCTGCTCCCAGATGACATCATCAGCCCAACACCATCACCCAGGACTGTCTGAAATTCGACTGGAGAGAAGCAAACCCTGAGCTGGGCTGGGATACTGTGGAGGGATTTTCTCTCACTGGCAGCTGAGTCAGCTCTAAATGGAAACCACCCTGCCTGGCATCTGGAGTGGAAGCCATGGCAGACAGGCGTCACTTCAGTCCTATACACCAACACTGGCAGATAATTTCATTGCTCAGGACAAGTCACAGGTTGCCTCCCTGAAGTCCCTATGGGCCAGAGTTCAAGGAGAGTCTTGGCTTTGCTGTGACGATGTTCGACTTTCCCTGAATCCCAAGCTCCCAGGAGCAGCGCCAGCTGAAGAACCACCCTCCCCTCCATCCTTGGGCTCACTGCAGAATCACTCACCAAGCACCCACAGATGGCCCTGCGTGCCTGTGACAAACCCGGGGCAGATCCTTCAAACTCCAGTTCTTTTTGAAGGCAGATTAGCTGCATAACTGTCCCCAGAGGGCTGTGACAGTCCAGGGTGAGCTGACTGTCTTGGTGGTCAGCAGTTAAGTGTCTGTCCCCCAGGACCAAGGATGCTGTGCACCCTCAGTCTGGATACCCCCCAAGGTTGTGTTAACGCACAACACCTGAGCCTGCCCACCTCCCACGCTTCTGCACCAGGCCAGCAGACACTTGCAGCCAGCACTTGGCATCTCTGGGCCCCCGCGGTCCTTCGCTTCCCTGAGGGCAACAGTCTTCCCGGCAGTCTCTCCTGCCCTAAGCACAAGCTTGTTTTGCATTTGACAGAGAAAATAAATACACAGGGAAAACATAGAAGTTTGACATCTTTGAGCAGTATGGATCATCAGAGGTTATAGGTCCAATTTCTTTATTTTTGTGGGATTTTTTTAGTTCATTTAAGTGTATTTGTACAATTTAGGCATATGTAACAATCACATTCATTATAGGGAATTTGTATCTGTGATAAATGGATAAAAAAAGATGTGGGTTTTTTTCACAATGGAGTATTAGTCATTAAAAAGGATAACACTGAGGTCCAATTTCTTTGCTTGGTTTTCAGTGAATGAAGTCTGAAAGAAGTGAAGTAATTTTCCTAAGTCCGCACAGTCATAAGCAGGGGTGCCTGGCCGGATGTGACTCCTGCTCTGGTGTTCTTTGGGCATGCACAGGACAGCCGGTATGGGCACACACCCCAACGCAACAGTGATCAGAGGTGTATACATGTGCCCTAATCTCACACACACACACACACACACATACACACACACACACCCTTTACAGCTCCTCATCAGCCTGCGCTGTGAGTTTCGTTTTTGGACACCACCCTATGGTTAGATTGACAACCGCAAATGAAAGTTAATCAGAAGCCACAGCAGTGGATGTGCTCAGCCATGCACAAAATCCCGGCCCCTGCGAGAGCTTCCTCTCCTGCTCTCTCTCCAGAAAGTATCGCTGCTCTGCACAGCCGCTCCTGCAGAAACTCTTCCCCTCTGCTCCCCTTGGCCACTGTCGTGGTGACACGGGGGCCGTCCATGGTGACCACAGATGGTACAGGTGAACCTAGTTCCAGTCTAAGCTCTGTGAGATTCCCAGAGATTCCAGATTCCCAATCAGTGGCATCGGGCCGCACGTGTCCTGTGCCTGGCTTATTGCACTCCCTTACCACCCTCCAGCCCTGCCCACACAGATGGGTGGGGGAGGTGGGATGTCAGGCTTCAGTGTGCCCACGTGAGCAAGCTCTAGCGACCCTGCTGCGCACCGAAGTGCCTGTGGTTTTCCATCTCGAGCTGTGAATTTAGGATATGCTAAGGGGAAAGGTCTCATGTTAAGGTTCTTACTAAAAACAAAACAAAGCAAAACAATGCATCCTACTCCAAAGAACACAGGCTTGTTTTGGAGATGATATATGTGTTTAACACCTTGAATGTCATAGTGACATCACAGGTATATTGCATGTATACATAGAGTGTATTCAAATTTATCAAAACACATGCAGTAATTAGGAGCAACTTGTGCAATGCCCATCATATTACAGTTAAAGAATAAACTTTTTCCTATAGGGAGGGGCAGAAAACGTCTTTATTCTGATAATATGTATTTTTATATACATAAATGGGAAGACAAGGTGAATGGTTAAATTTTCTAAAAGATATTACAGTAAAAGACATATTGTCAGGAATGAGGGGGTGTTTTGAGGGGAATTAATGGTGATGTGTCTTTTACTGTAATAAATTTTTAAATTTAAACATTTAGTGTATTTTATAATCACCACTCACTGATCAAACATTTATGGCAATTTCTGTCAAATGAAAACATTCTGCGTGTCCTCCTCCACCTCACTCCCAGGACCTGGCACTGTGCAACTTCCAGCTCTTCCCCAAAGTCAAAATGATCACGAAAGGTCAAGTTTTTTAATTGATTCAGGACATCAAGGAATCCACAACAGCAAAACAATCACAAAAGAGGATTCCCTTCTAGAACTGCTTCCAAAAGTGGGAAGAGTGACCGGATAGTACATTCGAAGCCTGGGGTGAGGCAATTTGTCTTTGCTATATTAATTTTTAAAACTCAAACATTCACCATATTGTCAATCACACCTCTCCCATAGTAAAACCCTATTCTCACTGCAATTCAGGTGAATGTACTTTTAACAAAGATTCACTAGAGCGAAGCCAGTTGCCAGGCACTAAGGTCCTATTTCCCCTGCCAAGACCACGCAGAGAAATGGTGCAGAAGAAATTATTACAGTAACCTAAATGTAAATACATTATGACCAAGGTACATAAGTGTGTAATAACTACAAAATTAAATGTGTAATGAAAATAAATGTATGCAAGAACATAAGTGTACACACCGTGTGTGTGTGCATGTTCATATTGCCGCTGAGGAACCTTGAGACGGGACAGCGTGGACAACCCCTCACCACCTCCTCTTTACAGATAAGGAAACCAAAACTTAGAAAGGTTAAAAAACTTGACTAGCAAACCAGAGCCCATAAGCGAACACCTTAAAGCCTGCCTCTGGCAGTACTATTCCAAAGCCGGAAATACTAATCTCCTCATGGTGCGAGAGACACAGGTAAAGTCTCAATTCCAAGAGAATGGAATCTGTCCCGCAAGAGGTGCATATGGTTCCAGCACCACTCCTGAAATGCCTTCTCTGCTGGCAGAGCTGAATGCAGCACAACAGCAGTGCCTCAGTTTACAGACTTGATTTGCTTTACAATTTGGGGGACCATGGCTGCATTTGTGTTTGTGTGGGAAAGATGACTGCGGTCATGTTTGTTACCTTGCGGAGTTTGCAAACAGGCAAAATTTTCTCAAACGCTTTTGTTTGCGAATCAAATTGTTTGCATACAGAAACGTTCGTGAAAATCCCGGCTTCTTGCATTACGTTGCTTATGCTACATTACATCGCCGGAAATGTTTTTTGTCTGTTTGTTTGTTGCATGAAAATACAACTTCCAACCAATACGTAGTTGGAAAGGGGAGATGGAGTTTGATAATTTTTTCAGATCGCTGTGGACATTTTTTTGATACTATACCAAGACTCAATGAGGGATGGTTTCTTAAAGATTAGATGAATACAAGTCTGAAGCTTCCTCAGTGTACTTGTTGTGCTATTAAATTAAAACCTACTAGCCTCTCTTAAACTTTAGGTGGAGCTTATACCCGGGAATGACTTAGCAACATTTTGCTGGCCATTTGGGAAACAAAAGTCCTCTCTGTTGTGCGGATTTTCTATTAAACAACACCAGAAAGATCATACTTGCGTCATCAGATCTCGTCAGGAGAGTCTGTCAGTCTGGGGGAGTCTGCCAAGCCCAGGAGTGCAGATACAAGTTTTCTAAAATTCTAATTTGCACTTAGAAAGTCAATTTTTATCATTGGCAACAAATACTGTCAGTTGTTTTCTTTGAAGTGATAGCCTCACTTCGTTCGTATTTTTAAATAAACTTTTTATTTTTGCGGAGTTAACTTAGACGTACAGAAAGCAGAGTCCCTGTACCACCTACACGCAGTTTCCGCTGCTCCTTACTTCTCACACAAGCACGGGGAAGTTCCTTACCACCGGATACCACTATCTGCAGCATTGGGTCAGAGGTACCAGGTCAAGTTCCTGCCTTGCTAACTTCCTTTCTTTCTCCCAGGACCCCATTCGGGACCCCCACACTGCTATCATTCTCCCACCTCCTGAGGCTCCTCTTGGTTGTGACTGCTTCTCAGACCCCTCTTGCTTTGGGTACCTTTGACAGTGCTGGGAAGTTCTGCTCAACTATGCTGTAGGGTGCTCTTCATTGGAACTCTCTAATTTTCTTTTTTGTGACGAGGCTGGAGTTCTAGGTTGGGGGAGGAAGACCGCAGAGGCAGAGGACCATTGTCACCGCATCACACCCGGGGATGTGACATCAGGCACACAAGGAACCTTTGGCAGCCTCCCCACTGCAGAAGTCCCCCTGCCATGTGTCCTTTGGAGGGAGCTGCAGAGTAAGAAGTTACGCCCCATCAGGGTTTGGCCCTCGAGTGGCCCCCAAATCCTCCTTGCTGTGTTCAGAAGGTGATTGGACCATAAGTGCAGCTACACTCACCAGTGGTTTCATCTGTTGATGAGTTCAGGAGCTGAGTGTGCTCCTAAGAGGTGAGGCCTGATTGGATGTGGATCTCTCTGTCTGTCTCTCTGTCTATCTCTGTCTCCTCTTTCCCTCTCTCCCTCTTTCTTTTCTTTCTTTCTTCCTTCCTTCCTTCCATCCTTCCTTCCTTCTTCTCCTTCTCTTTCTCCTCTCTCTCTCTTCAATCTCCCCCCGACTTCCTGGCCAGCATGAGGTGAGCAGATTCCCTACCATGTCTTGCCTGCCTTGCAGTGAGCTGAGTGTGGATTAATCCTCTGAAAACCGTGAGCCAAAGTAAGCCTTTCCTCCTCTAAGCTGAGGTGCTGAGTATTTTGTTCCAGGGATGAGAATGAGGCTAACACCTCACCTCCCCTTGAGCATCTGCGTATGTTATTTGGAATTCAGAGCTTTGTACTTATTTCCCACGTCATCGCCTGGAATGGTTCTAATGGAATGCTCACGGGTCAAGACTACTAAACAAGCACCCTAATGACCAGCACGACCAGATGCTGAAGTGGCCCCGGCACTGTGTTATTTTACTGAAGTGCCCAGAAATGATGAATTCCACGACTGCTCACATCCTGGGGCCATGGCCTCCAGCACTACTGATTTTGTACCCTGTCTACCCTGGTAGACGATGCCTCAGCATGATGATGAAAATAGCTCTGGATTTGTGGGGCCTTCAGAGGAGACTAACGCTCCCCAAGGGCCCAGGGAGTGCACTTGGGAATGATGGTGCAGGAGATCAACTTAGCTTCCTCCTCATCATTTGTCCTAAGTCCCCACATCTTACAGAGAGAAGCCAGATCAACCAACTGCATCCAGCTCACTCCTTTCAGGACCCTAGGGATCCTCCCTGCCTTTGTCCCAACTGTCCCCCTGCTCCATGCTCCATGCCCTCTAGTACTGAAATAGTGGGTGGGAGCCAGAAGATTCACATCGAGATCTCTAACACCACCCGCTCTGAGTCCGAGTCAGAAACTTCACCCTTGTCTTCCTCCTGGTTCCTATGGTAGTCATTGCTCCCAGATTTTGAAACTATGTCTATCTTATTACTTGCTAATTTATACAACATTTTTAAGCATGCTAATACGCCAGTCCCCGGGCTAGGTACCCCCGTGTGCTCTTTGATAGAACAGACAAGACTCACTAAGCCTTTCCAGGCAAACAAAAATTAACCCTTTCCCCTGAGTCTCAAAAAATGTTATTTTAAGCCAGAGCATAATGATTTGCACTATAAGCCTACTTATTAATTACATTATTTCTAATTAAGGAAGTTTCCAGGGTCAAGTTTCCAACTGAAGTTTCTAGGCAGTTTGCCCAAGTAAGGACTTCATTAAGAAGCGAGGCAGAAATGAAAAGAGTGCAGAGAACTCAGGGGCAGCGGGATTGCTGGGGGAGCCGGGAAGCTGAGATTTCTTAATTTACTCTCTCAGCCTGACTCTCTTCCGCCTTCCTGGATCCCAGCTATTGTAGATGGAGAGGGGCCAGCTCTGGAGGAATCTCCAATCATATCTGTCTCTGAACACAGGTGCTTCCAGCGGATGGGGAGGGTCCCCAGGAGAAAGGGCCGCTTGGTTAAAGAACAAAGGTTTGATTGTGATTCTTCCTGTCAGGATAGATTCAGCTGCAGGTGACTGAATCTCCAGCAAGAGTCCCTCAGACATAAAAGGCATATAATCACCTCCTGGAACAAGGAGTGTGGAGGGAGGAGGTCTTAGATGTGAGCTGTGGCCCATCGGGAGCCCAGGCTGCTCGTCTGCCTTCTCCCACACGTTGGAGGTTAGCGCTGTGGCTGGCAGCCCGGTGTCTGCACAGCCCCAAGCGTCCCATCCGCCCACATCCATACTCAAGCTGGAAGGAAAAGGGGACAGCTTCCTGGCCTCTGTTTTAATCAGATTCCTTTTGTCAGCGACCAGACTGCTCAGCTTCCCAGCACTGACCCAGCCTATGATAGGTGGAGGGATAGCAGAAAGGCTACAGCGGATGAATCCAGGCCATCTGGGCAGTGACAAGGCCCACAGATAGAAAACCACAATGCCTGGCATCATTCTTCAGGGTGGCCCTTTCCAGGGACAGTATGAAGTTCCCATTGAGCTTGCTTGGGGTCTAAGGCCACCCGTATGTCCTGTGTGCAAAACACCACTTTCAGCACACCCAGCGGATGCAGCATGCCCAAGAGGCCTCAAGGACCCAACGTGGGTCCTCCAGAAGCCAGCACTCACGTTCCCATCCCTTCTTTCCTTCTCAGCAAGGGGGAGGAGCTGCGTTACAGTGGAAATGAAAGATTCGGCCACATGCACATGGAGCAAAGGGCCTCCAGTGATTCTGTTCTCTGCAGTTCCATTACTGCGGCACCACTGTGACACAAGGACGGGGCACACATGTCCTCTTCCTCGTGGTTACACAAATACAGCTGCACACACAGAGGCACAAAACTCTCTGAAGAGAAGTGCGCCACAGAGAACAGCAGTGGAGAACCTATCCTGATGGGATCCAACAGCGTGAGACAACTCACAGCAGGTGAGGGCAGGTACTGGCAGGCAGGGCATTGCCCTTTGCCTAGAGGTGGCGATCTATGAACATTATTAGCTATGGGATAAAATTTCCCTGCAAAGGAGACTTCTCATCCAGATCTTTATGTAGTAAAGTTTTATGAGGTGAAAAGCCATAGAGCTGATGGATGAAATTCAATGGTAGATGGAAAGATAGATACAGAGATACACAGAACATTAATGTCATTACCTATTCACTCACCCACAAAATGGAGTAAGAATAATATCCATATGGAAATCTGAATGTAATCTGAAAAGCTAAGCGCGCAAAACACCTCTCCCAAGGCCCTGAATGCAACTCACTGTGAGTGGGTTTTCTTAGTTCAGCTCGTTAGCAAGATTCTTGGTCACTTTCAAAGGTGGCCAACCAGGTTTGGGACATTGAGATGAGAACAAGTGAACATTCTAGTCTGCAAATGTGAGCACTGCTTCGCTTGGAAACCTGAGCATCTGAGCAGCTGCTTATAAATATCAGTTTCCACCAAATCCATGTCGCATATCAGGCAACCAAGTACATCCCCAGAGCCTGGCCCTGGAGACACGTTCCATTCACTCACTTCTCCAGGAAAGCAGTAGGCCTCGTACTTTGTTAGTGATCTGTGCCCAGGAAGGGCAAGGAACAGCAGGCAGATCCCCTTGTTTCAGCTCGCATGCCCCCAAAGTCACTGTGGAAATCAGAAGTTCCATGGCTGGCTGGGGACTGAAGCTTTCTGCTAAGGCAGAAGCAGAAGAATGGAAGGAACCAGGATGCTTCATGGGAATCTTTTTGCTCCATCTCATGCATTTTTCTTATCACACCTTCACACTTGGCCTCAAGTGGACAGTAATTTGATGACTTCCTGGTCTCCGTGATACCGCCTTGGTCTGAGTGCAGACTGCCTTAGTCCTGGATCTGAGCAGAAGGGTCGGGACTTTCTTGTTGTTTTAGACTCCAGTTCTCCCATGGTTGCATCCTGAGCCTGCTCTGGAAGCACCCAAGCTCCCATCTGCAAGCAAAATGACCATCTGCTCTCAAGGTGCAGCTACTGGAAGACAGGCTATCACTCCACTCTGTCTGCCGGAGCCCCCTCTTCTGGGTACCAGACTCCTGGAATAATGTCATCGCTCTGCGAATTACTGTTAACAGTACCTACCATGGACAGGAGTCATCACATGACTGAGTACTTCAGCTGTAACCCAGGACTTCCCCGTGCTCTCTAGAGCAGGCAGAAGGCGGGAGGACCCAGGTCATCACCCTGTGCAAGCTCTTGCCCGGCCGCTGGAGGGTGGGCAGAACCTCTGAGTTGCTTCCAGCCAGCACAACACAGAAAAGTGACAGATGTCCCCCATGGTCATGTACATCCCCCAGCCTGTGTCCAGCACAGTGCTCCTGGAGAGTCCTAAGAGTGCTTCTGCCCGTGTCCTAAGGAGGTTCAAGAAAGGTTGGCCCCTCTAGGGTCCCAGGACAGCTTCCAGCCAACAGACAGCAAGAAAACACAGGCCTGAGTCCCACAGCTGCAAGGAGCTGAATTCCACCAACAGCCACATGAGTCAGTACACGGGCCCGAGCTGGAAAGGAGCACAGCCGACGGACACCTGGGTGCAGCCTGGGAATACCCTGAGCAGAAGCCCTGCTGAGACGTGACCTGCAACGATGCATTGTGAGGTAACAGCTGCCTGCTGTTTTACACACCCAACACGGATGGTCATTTGTGGGCCAACACAGATAACTAACACGCCCTTGCAGTAACCACAGAAGATGGCCTGAATCGATGCCCCGTTTCTCAGAATGTGGTCCTCAGACCAGCAGGCTCAGCCTGCTCTGGGCGCTTGCTAGCAATGCTGGTTCACAGCCCCGTTCCAGATCTTCAGAATCAGAAGCACAGGCCTGCGGCCCAGCAGGCTGTGTTTAGGGCACCCCTCCTGGGCAAGCTGGGCAAACTGGGCAGGCTCAAGTGGGAGAACCATGGATCAGCCAGCTGTGCAGTTCAAGTGACGGGAGCCAGCCCAAAGCCACTTCGGCACAGTGCAGGGAGTGCACGCATTTCACTAATGCACAGATGCAGAGAGAAGCTGGCTCAGGGTCCAGCTGGATTCAGGTGCTAGGTTGTGCTCATGCACAGGTTTGGCCAGACCGTGGTCAAGCAGTCACCAGGACCATCGGGACCGTGGGCGGAGAGAGGGAAGGCACATCTCAAATACCAAAGCCAGAAAGAGCACAGCATGGCAACAGTGAACAAGCAGAAATACGGCGCGCCTGTGGAGCACACAGGATGTATCGTCCCCCTCTCCGAGGAGTAAGCTGAGGACTGGAGGACGTTGGCTGTGGGCTCGAAGGCGGTGTGCACAGCAGAGGGTCGAACCTCCTGAGCTGCTCCCAAACGTGCTGCAGAGGGACCAGGTGTGAGCGGGAGCTGGGGCTGCAGCCGTGCACGGGACAGTGGCTGCCTCTCAGCTGCCACCTCTCAGGGCTAAGGCCTTTCTCCTTTGACCTGTCCATCAGGACCCACAAATCCTGGCACAGGGTCCAAGGCAGGAGATTTCTGCAGCTGCCCACATCCCTGAGAGGAGCATGAACCCGGCACCTGTCCATCTCCTCTGTCATGGAGATCATCCCGGGATCCAAAAGGAAGGCAGAGATTTTCGTAATGAGGAGGTTATGGAGCGAGTGAGAGGCCTCCCAAGCAAAGGAGCTGCGTCCTCACTTCCAACACAAGGGCTGACGCCAATTAGAGCCGGCACCACTCAGGGGCCCAAGACATGGCCTCAAACCGAGGCAGCAGCAGATTCTGTGTGACTTTAAAGGCTCTCACTTAAAGCAGAGAAAACTCTTTCCTCTCTCCAGCTCAGGTTCCCCACAGATACAATCATTTTCAGAAAGAAAGGCACAAGAAGAATTCTGCAGTTCTCCCATCCCAGAAATCACCAGCAACTCAGAAAAAAAAAAAAAAAGACGTATTCAAGATAAAACAAGGAGCTGAAAATATTTTTAGATACCATGCAGTGCTGGAGAACTGAGAAAAGCAATGTCTGGTGTGGAACCCAGGGAAAGATGCTCAGATAAGAAGGCAAGCAGGAGTTCTGCTCCATCAAGCAGGTATGAAAACATCAGGAAGTGGGTAGAGTTAAACTTATTTGTGAGAGGCACGTGCAAAATTTCCACTAGAGCACCTGGCAAATACCTAATTTGCATGCTTATATTTACACCTTTCTGGAAAAGCCGGGATCCATTTTATCCTTTTGGTTTTTCCTCCCAATTTATTGAGAACATGAGCAATTTCTCCGTAGTTCCAGTTGAGTGTTCTCAGAAGAGAAAGAAAATTACCCTTCGTTGGCGAACCCTTTGCTGTGAAGACATTTATTTCAGAATTAAGATATACCCACTGTATTTTCATGGCTAAGCAGTACACACAGTTTCCTAAGTACTATTTACATTGCAGAAAATAGATAGTGTGATTTCCAGGCATGCTATGGTCTGTCTGTGTATGTAGGAGGTTTGCAGTTGTGGTTTTTAAATGTTAGAAAATTTGAGGAGAAAAAGTGGCTCTTAATCCAGGTTCAAAACACACTCACACAATACAGCCATGTGATTATATTTTTCTTCTTTCACGATTCTGACTCTGCATACATCTCCAGTGTCTCCGGAGCACTTTTGAAAGTTGCCTCACATCTGAAAGCAACATTTACAAAATGCTCACTTGGCTCCTGTTTTCTGCTCAGTGGTTAATTATCAGCAGAGGAAACCTGGACAAAATCCTCATAATCTTTTCCCTGGTTCCTGTGGAAGGATTAGAAAATGTGGTGCTGGCGCCAGCGCTTTGCAGGGGCGGGCTGGCTGGCATGGCCCCTCATTATCGCTTTAGCTGAAAAAACACTATATTTTTCAGAGCAGCCAAGATGGGGCCTGTGCACACATATCTTACTAAAAGGTTAAGCTGATAGTGCTGAATTTCTTTAAAGATGTATTTGCTTTTACCGATGTGGAGATGCTACTGCGGATTGGGGATTTTGATTAATCTGCAAAAGAAGTTCAAATGCTGTACAAGCACAGACGAGTGACACCAGCCCTCCGCTGGTCCACCACGTCGCTGCTTCTGTTCGTCGGAGGCTTTCATATCCCAACCCTGTCACCTTGGTCTACAGCTCGTTCGGTGTGGAGAGATGCTCTCTCCCCACGGCAGCCATAAGCCTTTCCTTACCCTGTGTTTTGTCTGCTTTCAAATACTAATACACCCCTCTGAAGGTACGGCTGGCTCCAGGGGTTCCGGTGATGATACACACTCCTCCCTGCAGCTCTCAGCTCTCTGCCTTTGATGGTATTGCACACACAAGCTCTAGGCTCTACAGCACCCGATCTCTGGGACCTCCTGCTCCTCAGTGCAGCTGGAAGAGCAACCCAAGTCCTCCTTCCACTCAGGAAAATTATCTCTCAGTGGGGCCTGACAGGATCACACATCTCCTTAGGGATTGTTTGTCTTTGGGGTCTGTACAACTAAAACATACTTCCCTTCTAACACAGGAAAGAAAGTGGGAGAACCAAGGCCCCTGTGCTCACCTTTCACGGTATCTAAATGCCCAGCCAGAAGAAAAGAAAGACAGAGCGCTGAGCCTCAGAGCCCATGCTGGCTGCAGTGCCCAGAAAGCGTTTGTCATCCATACTGACTCTGGCGGGAATGCACTCCTATGTGAACAGGGGGTCTTCCCCAGGCGCTGCTCCCCACTGCACTCACTCATTCCAGCAGCAAGTTGAGGCTGCTGAATAACACATTTGCATGATGCAGCTGCACCCACCGGCGGGGCACCAGCTGCCTCTTCCCTGTCTTTCAGGGTGGCGGCTCCTGAACCTTTACATGCTGAAAGGTGTATTTGCTTATAAATTGCATTCCTTTCAAATGACCTTTCTATTACAGCTAGGGCATAAAGCTGACTCCTGATTAACTATGTGTGTGGGTAGGTTATATCATTTCACGTCAGGAGTTTAGCAGGTGGGTCCCTGACTAATGGCCCTGCACAAGAGCCCGGATGGAGGGGGTTACTGGACCCCACAGAAGGGGCCTGACTGGAAGGCAGGAAGCAGAAGCCAGTCCTGCTCATGTGGCCAGAAAGAACCTCGAGGAGCAGCACCAGGGGTGCATGCAGAACAAAGGTGGATTTTGCATGACTGCACGTGTGCTGGTCAGGGCTTTCCCGAGAGACACAGCCAAGCGTGTGTGCAGGTGCGCATGTGAAGAGACCTGCTGTAAAGAACTGCTGCTGTGAGTATGGAGGCTGACAACCCCCACGATTCTGCAGTGCTGGAGACCCCCAGAGCTGGTGGAGTCAGCTTCGGTCTCAGAGCAGAACTGCTTGAAACCCCAAAGCAGCTGACGTTCTGGTTCAGATCCAAAGCCATGAAAAAACCACTGTTCCAGCTCTAGGCCATCATCAGAGGGCTTTTTTCAAGCTGGCGGGAAGACCAGGGTTTGTTCTCTTCAGGCCTGCTCTGCTTAGGAGGGTCCAACCTGCTCCAGGTAGAGTGATCTGCTTTACCATGTCCACCCATTCCAATCCCATCCCCCACACAGATGCCACATTTTACAAATGCCCCAGCACCTATGGCCAAGTCAAGTTGACACGTGAAACTAACCATGGTGACGCATAAAGCTCAAGTCACAGAACATGCCTACGGGGGAGAAAGTTTGTCTTACAAAGCTCTGTGCAGCTTAGCAGAATGGCACACCCTCTGCTGCACCCTCTAGGAAGGTGCTTTTTAAGTTAGGCTTTGCCCAAAATTCCCCTAGTGTTGCAGGAATCAAGAAGGCCAAGCAAAGCTTTTCTTCCTAACATGGATCCGATGTCTTGCGTTTGCTGCCAGGACGAGCACATTCAGAATCCCACGTGTTCCACTGAAATTAGTGAAGGACTGAGTCAGAGTTTGTCCACCAAAATTAACAGTTTGGACTGACTGTTGCTGTGGAGACTGTCCTGTGTCTGTAGGATGTCAGGTAGTAGCCTTGCTCTCTGGACAGTAGAGCCAGCGTCACCCTACCTTGTAACAACCTCCTATGCTCCCAACATGGCCAAGTGTCCTCTGCAGAGCAAACCGCCTGCCCAAAAACTACTGCTAGAAAGGGAACAGCAGCCCCTACCCCGTGTTGGCACCTTGTTTTATTTTTAATTTAGTAGGGACAAAAGACTGCATGTGCCACCAGTGATGTCCACAGGCCCTCGGCCCCCGACACTCCCACGTCCCCTGGCCCAAAAGCATGTAAGTATCTTTGTGCAGATCCAGGTTAAAGTCCACGTTCTGTTCATCTCCGTGAGTGTGTCAGGAGCACGCTGCACCCTTTCCTCTGGAGGCAGCAGCTGGCTGGGCCGTGAGGATGAAGCCAGGCTGCCGTGCACGGGCTCAGAGCCGTGGGACAGAGCAGGGGACAGTGGTGGACACTTTCGGCTTTGCAGAGCTTGAAGCCACTCACCTTCTCACCCTACCTAAGGACGTTTCACAGGATTTGATGGATGTGCACACACTCATCACAAGAGATTTAAGACTCATGAGTGAATCGGAACACATGAAATGATTAATATAAAATTAGATTCAAAAATAGCTTGAAAGGACTTTTGCATTCAAAAGAGTTGAGCTGAGATTTGAAAGCAGAATTTGTCCCAAAGCATGGTAATAATTTCCCTTGGTCTTTTCCTTGGACAGGATGTTTCCACCACAGGCTAAAAGGACTCTGACAAATTTGAATTCCTCCTCCAACACAGGAGGACAAGAGAAGATCCCCAGCCGACACACAGGACAGAAGGAAACGTCACTTAACAAGAGTAGCTGGGCAGGCATTCGGGGGAGATGCATACTTGCCCCTTTCGTGGTGAGGCCTCCAAAGGCTGCCGCCCCTGGCCTGGCTCTGGCCTGCTTCTCCTGCTTCTTCGGCACCAAGGCACTTGCCTCCTAGAATCCTGGACCCTGGCTGAGCAATGCAGCTGGTGGAGTGCTTGCTGTACCCTAGGGAGTCAGCTTAATGCTGTATCTGGATGGATTCCATTCAGTCTTCAGAGGAACCCAGCAAGGATGCTTTGGGAGATTCCCAATCCAGTTCTCCCAAAGGGGAAATAGAGAACTCACAGCTCCCCCAAGGCAACGGGGCAGGTGGCAGAGCCATAATTCAGACTGAGCGCTATCGCTCACTGCACAGCCTTCCCCTTCCTTCCTCACCCCTCCTCTCCTCTAGTTAGGAAGTTGTCCCCAGTCCAACAGGTGCATTCTGCCTGCACACATGTGTATCTGAAAGGACTGCTAGCCAAAGACCAAGCTCAAGCCCTGCCAGGGGCAGTGCCCTGACCTTCCTGTCAGATCCACTTTCCCCTCCTGACCACCTGTGCCCTGGGCTCTGTCTTCTAAGAGACAGATCTGAGTGTGCCCTGCTCCTGCCCAGCACTCTTCTGGAGCTGTCAGCATAGTCTGAAGTCCGTGATTTTCAACTCCCACCTTGCAAAGCCAGGAAAAGAATAAATTAAATCCAAAGCAATTAGCGAAAAGGAAATAACAAAGAGATGCCATTCAAACAGAAAATAAACAATAAGTAAAATTAAAAAGGCAAGCGATGTTTTTAAAAGCTAAAGAAAATTAATAAACTCCTAGCTAGACAGATTAAAAAAGAGAAATTAAAATCACCAACATTAAGACTAACACAGCACTGCAGCCACGAGACGAGAAGGAAATGTTAGGAATGAATTAGTGCAAGCAAATTTTAAACACAGATGAAATTATAAATGCTCAAATCATAATTTACCAAAAACTACACTAGACAAAGCATAAACATTAAAAAGAAGAACTATACAATCTAATTTTCTCTACCCTTTAAGGAAATTAAGTGTTATCAAAATTTTTCACAAAGAGAACTCCAAGCAGGGGTACTGCCCTCCCTTCCACTAGCACGATCCCTTCACTGGTGAGAAATTTGTAATTTAATGTTACCACATGCAAGAGCATCGGCACTCTGCCCATCATCAAGGGTGTGCCCGGTAGCCGGCCAGCCACTCCGCCCCCGAGCTCCACATCCCCACAGTGAGCTTCCTCACCACTCCTGGTACCCATCACCATAGTAAGTTCTCTAGGTAGGAGAGTCTGGGGAAGGTCCATGCAGGAGATATGCTGAGAGGTTCTCAGAACTGGTGTCTGCAGGAATAAGCAGAAGGCAGGGTAGGAGCAAGGAGGCAGCCTCCAGGGTCTCAGGAAGCCCACACGGCTCTGCAGGCAGGGCCAGGCCACCCCACCCTGCTGTCAGGAGACCAACTGCCGCACTGACCACTCAGTGGTCAGGGTACCCGAGGAAGAAGGTGTGCACTTGGCCGGGGCAGCTCCCTGCCTTGGCAGACATTAAGTACTTAGACATAAATTTAACCAAATGGGCAAACATTGCAGAGTGAAATTACTGGAGACCTAAGTAAGTGGAGAAATATGCCTTGCTCCTGGAACACTCCGTATCTTTAAGATGCTAATTTGCCTCTAAATCCGTTCATACAACACGTGCAATTGTGAAAGAGCCCTCCTCGACCTTTTTGTAGTTTAACAGAAATGAACTTGAGGTCGTTCACTTGAAGTGACCTCAAATCTCCTAGCCTCATACCCCCATCAGCCAGGTAGAGGGCCTGGCAGGCCACGTGCCTGGCGCCTCATCTTCCCCCACCGTCACGTGTTCCCCAACTGCAGCCCTGTGTGGGCCGCTCTATCATTGTCACCTTGCCAATTAATACAACTTTTTATTATTTACTTAATAATGTCCTTTAAATTAAGTGACTTTCCAAAAACATAATTGTCTCTAGCCTTGTCCTGAGCCATAATATAAACAAATGAAGAGTTTGATGTGTGAACGATTTTTCCTAATATATATTTGAAGAGTTGTATGACCGTTAGGAAAAAGGAAAGTTCACTCTCCATTCGTGGGCTTCGGACCCATCTCCTTCACTCCCCGCCACCCAGCTGTACACTTTGGGAGAGGCGGGCTGAACAGTGTGAGAGCTGCCTGCGCCTGCAGCCCGTGGAGTGGGCGCAGTGCTGCCGAGACCCACACAACCCAGCTGTGTGGGCCAGGAGAACCGCCCCAGAGTGCCACGAGGTGGTTATGAGCTGCACATGCTCCGGGCCCAGGTTTGAGTAGGATGAGCGTGGCATCTAAGGGGAGATAGTTGCAGAGGTTGGGAGAGGAAGAACACATTGACACGAATTTCCTCTTGAGGACAGGGTATCTTCTCCTTCCACATGGTCTGGTGTTTCTCATCACTTCAATTGGAAAGAAAAGCTGCTGGGATCTCAGTGTGGGAGTTGGCTTCATACGCTGATAATAATCACAACTTGTACCTGCACAGTAAGCTAAAGCTATGCTGACATAAAGAGCAGAAATTGGATGCAACCCCAAACACACACGGCACGGCTCCTGCCTCATCTTTGTGTAACAACCAAGCTGTGAGTCCTCAAGCCGAAAGCCCAGAAGAAGCACAGATACGGGAGAGGTACAAGTTGCTCCCCGCTTGAACACGTTGGCCCAGAACATGCTCACTGTGTACATGTCTTGGTCTCCCGCGCAGTGCACTAAATTCAGGTGTATCCAGAGAAAGAATGATACGTGTGGCCAGAGAAGCAAATGAAGTTAATAGCCCTTATACTGGGAATCAGAAAGCTTTTTCTGCAGAGAGGCAGAAAATCATATTTTAGGCTTGAGGGGTAATGTGGTCTGTGTTGGTCCCTTCCACTCTGCACGGCTAGCACAGGAAAGCAGCTCACAGAGGGTGTGGCCCCTTTTACAGAGAAATCTCCTCCCACCATGGCCACCTGACAGCTCACTGGAAATTGGGGGAGGGCCAAGTCAGGCCGCTTTCTGCAGACAAGCCCACCTCTACTGGTGAAGGAACCTGCTCCTTGAAGAGCTGGTAGGACTGGACCCTGAACCCACAGAAAGGAAGGCTTTGCATGCATAAGCCACGTTAGCCCTTGACTTTGGCTTCTGACTCAGACCCCTTGCGATGTACCTGCTTTCCACCCAGCAGCATGAGCTCCTGCGACCGACCCACAGCCATGTCCTCCTTTTCCTTTGAGTCTTCCTGGACCTCACCCCCAGTGTGCAATGAAACTTCGTTGACTCTCAAGGAGATAGAATGTTCTCTTCAACCTGCAGGGAAGAAGTCAATTTCTTTTTTTTCCATTCTTTTCTTTTGGCTTAAAAAAAAAAAAACAGATTTATTGAGATATAACTCACAAATTCACAAACCATAAAGTTCACTTTTAAAGTGTACAGTTCAGTGGCTTTTAGTAGAGTTGAGCCTCATTATTCATGGGCTCCAGACTTGCAAATTTGTCTCCTTGCTAAAATTGAAGTCTATTTCTTTCGACTCCACTTCACGGCCCTGATATAAACTGGTCATGGCTCTGTGCCTGTGGGTAAGGGTGCACGGGGCAGTCACGGAGGGATGGGTCCAACGCGGGGCTGTCAGGGGTCAGGACCATGCCAGACCTCCTACAGCGTAAATCTGATTCTCCCCACCAGCAAATGGGAGCGTGCCACAGGCGACTTCAAGATCCCACCGTCCTCAAATGAGAGGGTGACATTAACAAGGCACAGTGTGAACGGGTACGGGCAGGAGGCATGTGGAAGCTCATCTCAGCGGGCCGCTCAGCCTATCCTTGTTGGGGTCTCTGACTTGCGGCTTTTTAGAAGGGAACTGAAGTACGTAACGGCTGGCTGGAAGCACAGGCAGAACAGAAAGATGCGATTCCAAACGTTGGTGGCCTCCTCTTGCACGATCTGAACCAAATCATGGCAACACCAGAGCCTTTAAAACAAGACACAGTGAGGTGAGAGCAGCCCTTCTCTTCTCATGGCTGGTTCCTTGCTGAAACAAACGCCTTTCCCCCTCTCAAGGTCAGAAATGGGGCTGGGGTCCGTACAGGACTAAGAAGCTCTTCACCCGGCACCTGGCACTTCCTACACCACACCCACCCGGGCTGGGAGCTTTGATTCCCTCCTCTCTTGCCGTGGAATTACCTGCTCATGGGTCTTTTCCACAGAGGGCTCCTCTTGCTTAGGATGAGCATAAACGCAGACCAGACTGAAAACTGTTGGTGTGCACGGGGATTGTGGATAGGAGGCCAGGCCCACTCGTGCCCACTCCCAAGGACAGAAGCAGCAGCAATCTGGTGAGCATCATGCAGCGTCTCACAGTGCCCGCCACGTTTCAGTGGATGCCAGGGATGGCTGGGGCAGGCACGAGGGGTGGCTTTCCAGCCAGTATGAAGCTACTTCTATCCTAGCATAAAGCAGACAAGAGGGGTAAGGGTGGGAATAGAGGAACAGGGTCACACCAGAGCCCCTGCTGTTTCCCAGGCACCTTGCATGTCCAGGACAGCAGACTGCAGGCGTGAGTCAAGTGCAACAGACATTTCTAGATGTGCCTGGCCCTCCCCGTGTTATAAAAGCTTCAGCATAGTCTCCAGGTTGCAGGGACCTGATAGTTGTGGAACACACAAGGCCACCCCAAGTTGCCCTGGTTAACACCCCACTGCCCTTCCGCCTAGCCGGGTATCTGTTGCTCTAGTGGGGCCAACTACACCCTGGTCTCCCTGCTCTGCCACTCCAGGGCAAACCTGGTCCCAGGGCTGACCCAATCCCGGGGCTGAACCAGTTCCAGGGCTGACCCCACAGCTGGAATACCTGGTCACTGGTCTCACAGGCCCTGCTGGGACTTTTTCTGGAGGTAAATGTTGAACAGAAGGTTTGCCATCCACCTACACCACCTGCACTCAGGATTAAGGCAACCTGTTGCCCCTGGGGGCATCTTTAACACCCCAGGAAGAGGCAGAGCAGATGAAACCTGCAGACAGGAAACTGAGCTGATAGCCAGGGACACCCATGGGCCCTGGAGCAGCTCACCTGAGCATTTCAGTCTGCCCTTTACAGTGACAAGAGCCTCCACAACAGTGACAGTCGCCCCTGGTCACCACTGTCACCTGCGCCTGAAAGAGCCCTGTCCACTTCACTCACAGAGGACATGACATCCGGAAGCCTGGCTGTCTCCGTGGTTGTGTAAAGCGGTGTCAACACACTGAGCTGCCAGCTGTCCCCATAGGAGAGGCGACGACACGAATGCCAGTGATCTGGGTGCTTCCGAATGGGAAATGGGACCAGGGCAACAGAGGCAGCCCTGGAGGGCGACATTGAAGACCTAGAGGGACAGACAGCTCTCCGCATCGTGCCTGGCTCGGTGATGCACTGCTGTGTGTTTCAGGGACTGTGGGTGGGAATTGCAGAAAGCTGGACGCGGCTGTGATGGAGGAGGAGACAGCTGCTGCACCAGCTCCCACTGAATGAGAGGAGACTGCTCGCTTCAGCGCCTTTGGTGACCATCTGGGAAGCAGCCACAGTGAGTTGTTGTTTAGCCACATCCTGCCAGAAACCAAGTGCTCCCTCAATTCCTAAACAGCCTGAGGCTCAGCTGGAAACACCCATCCCCAACTGCACGCAGCTCCACCCGTCCCTGCAGCCCGCAGGTCTGCCACTCCGGAACACCGCAGGAGCGAATAAGAAACCCAAGAATCCAGCAGCGCATCTACATGCTCTCTCTCTTCCTTCTGCTGGGCTGGCTTGTCTTTTGGGTCCTTCTAGCTCTCTGCTTCCCAGGAAATGTCAGACAAAACGCCGTATGAAAGGAGTGCTGCGTTTCATTCATTTCCTGGGAACCCGCTCTGGATTGCTGGTGAGCTGCCAGTCTCTAGCCCGCCTCGCTTTTGAACGAGGACAGACTCTCCAGGCAGGAAAAATCAGGGTCATTGGATTTTTCCTTCAATGACTCCATTGAGGCATGTTTTGCACCGTGGAACACTCACTGGTTCCAAGCGTACAATTCAAGGATGCTCAGTAACTTCCCTGAGTGGAGTGGGCATCACTGAGTCAGTCAGAGACAGTCTCCTCTCCCAGGAAGAACCCTCATGCCCACGTGCGGTTGGACCGTGCCCACCGCCGCCCCTCCCCCCAACCGCTGAGCTGCTTTCTGATCCTACACATTTGTCTTTTCCGATCCAGCATCACACAGTGGTGGATTTTGGGTCTGGCTTCTCTCTTGCTGCACCACACTATCCTGTTCCTCCATGGTGGTAGAGCAATTCAGTCCTTTGTACAGCAGAGCAGTATTCCACTGTGTGGGCAGAGGGCGTTCCGTCTGCCCAGCCACCAGCTAGTGGACATTTGAGCTGATTCTAGAATAGGTGTGCAGGACTTTGTGTAGACACCTATTGGTCTTTCCCATAGTTGATAACAAAAGAATGGGATTGCCGGGTCCTAGGAAACTGGGTTGCTTTGAAATCAGTGAAGCACTTAAATCTGAGCTCCTCTAGTCCATCTGAGAGCCTCCGGTAAGTCTCTGACATCTTCAGAACCTCAGTATCCCCTCCACACAAGAGGGTGAGGATACAGCCCCACTGTCCGCAGTCTGTTCATTTCTCCAAGTGAGGATCCCGGCAGGCCAGTCAACCACCCTTGCGGTTGTCCCCCGGCTCATGATGGGGATGGCTGGGTCATGGGAAGCATCTCCCACCACTGCCACTCATCGCTTGCAACCGCTGTAAGGATGCTGGTCCTGCGGCCACTTCCCCGCTCACCTCCCTCTGCTCCAGCTGCTGTGAATCCAAGTCCTTCCCTGGTCCCCATGTGGAGCTGCTTCTCCGGGGGTCACACTGGTATCATTCCCCATGAATCCCTTTCTTTTGCTAACGGTTCCTATCTCATGCCCCATGCGAGGCATTAATCAGGACTCTAGGTTCTCCGCCCAGCTGTCGGTCCCACCACTGCTCTGCCTTTGGCCAGAGAACACCAGTGTTCTGTATTTTGTGTTTGTTTTGTTTTTCTAAATAACTGAACATTAACTTCAGTCTGGTGTCAAAAACAATACTTCAGCAAAAACAGACAAATATGCTTAGATCTTAACATTCCATGTGTGGGCAGCGGCAAGGAAAAGCTGGTAACTGGCAGCTTTAAACCGAGACACTTTCTTTGACCTAGAACCCTACCTTTTAGGCAAACACAAGGAATGTGGCTTCACCCTCAAATAAATGAGTAGCCGTTCAGATGACAAACAGCAATGACAACCGGAAAGTCTGCTCCTGTGCGTGTGCTCCAGGCCACGTGCTGTTCGGAGCACTTTGCCCCCTTTCCACCTTTCATGGTTACAGCGCCCCTCTGAGATGACTGCAACGATTATTCCCACTTAGTCTGCAAGTCGGAGAGACGAAGCTACTTGCCCCAGGTTATACAGTTTCACAGCGACGAAGCCAGGAGCCTGACACCACCCCAACCCCTATGCTGGGTGCCTGGCACACACAAGGAAGCCTACAGATCTCTCTACCAAGGGGGTCCTGTAAACATGCCCCCAACCCAGATGCCCATCTTCCTGCTCCCTGCCAAGTGGGAACACTTAGCCATTTCTTTATGAATTTTTCACTTAGATTCTATGCTAATGTTGATTAAAATCATACATAAAGTACAGAGTGCATTCGGTAGATCAAACATCACCACACAATACATGTGCATTCACTCCAAAAATATCATTTCACACATAAATTAGTTTCAAGAAACTTACAGCATGACCGTGAAGTCCAGCTTGATCTGCATCATGCACACCTCACTCCCCTTGTCGCAGCCCTCTTCCTCTAAGACTCCTGAGGCCAGTCAGGAGGTCCCCGTGCGCCAGCCCTTGTTCTGTTCTGCTCCTCACTCAGCCTTCTGAGGTCAGTGCTAGGGGAGCACCCACCTCTACAAAGAGAAAAGTCAACATTTGACAAGTTAAAGCACTCGCAAGTCACCCAGCTGGTTGGAAAATAGAGAGTTGGGGTCTTTATGCAGATGCTAAATTTCTGCTATGATAGATCCTCAACTGGTTTTCCAAGCCCATTCTACATTATAGCCCAGGGTAAAATCCTGGGAGATGCCGCGATAACTCCCAAAGTCCACCCTCCTAAACGTGGCTTGGAAGTCCTCCGCATGCTGCCCGTGTCCGTGCCATCTGACCAGGCCCCCTCCACTCTCCCATCCACCCACCCACTCATCCTCCCTGCCCTCTAATGTATGACTTCTATGTCACCTACATGCTAAGTGGAGGACCCAGGCTGATGGAAACAGATCCATCACACAGACCATTGTGCAATGGTGTCCGCCCCGGAAGTCTGAGGCCACAGCAGAGGGATGTGAGTGAGGCAGTTCTAAGCTGGGCAGATAGGCATCACCCACGGCTGCCTCTGCCTGGCCCAGTCCTCGAAATGCTGCAGGTCTCCACCCCCCCACCCCCTACCCCCGCCCAACTCTAGGTTTCAGCTCCTCCATGTTTTGCCTGGACCGGCCCCAAGTGGCTGCCTACTGCACACACCAGGACGTACCCTTCGCATACGTCCGAAAAACCGATCTGCACCGTGATGCTACCCCTCATCCCCACTGCCCTAGGGCCAGGAGGAGCATCCCTCTAAATTTCAGCTTCCTTGGGGCTGGGGATTTAGCTCTGCGGCAAAAGAACCTGCCTGGCAAGCACAAGGTCGTGAGTTCGGTTCCCGGTACCGGAGAAAAAAAAACAAAAAATAAATAAATAAATAAATAAACAAATTTCAGCTTCCTTATCTATGAAGCACGGGAAATAATAGAAACTGCCTCTTTGAACTGCTGTGATAACAATTAAATAGGATAATGAATATCAGCAGCTTGATACAGAGCACACGCCCAAACGCTGTTACTTCTTACTGTTTTTTAATTTGACCCTTATATTGCTCATATTTGGAGCCGACTCCTTCATAGGTAGGCTTGCTCCGACGGCCTGTGCGCCCTGGGTGCAGGTATGGCCAGGGGATCTGGTCCATGACAGAGCCCAGGCAGGGTCCCTCAGCTCTGGAATCAGCACCAGCCAGTTTTCCAGGCTGGAGACAAGCGGCTCTGCTGGCATGCGGGCGCTGGCACACACTCTGTGACCTGGCTTCATCGTGGTTCTCTCCGATACAGGCGCTCATTTCCAAAAGAAAATTAAACACTTGGACTTGATGGGGGGAGAGAGACTCGATTTTAATTTTTTTTTTTTTTTTTTTTTTTTGTCTTTAGCTGGAGTCGCGATGCTTTCCACAGTGACAGCCAAAACACCTGAGAATGTGCGTGGCAGTTGTTCCTTCTGAACTCAGTCCAGCTTGTCACCGTTGCTGGATGCCAAGCTGCCCATTGGTGGGGAAGAGTCAGCAGGCCGGTAGCATCCACCCCATTTGCCCAGCAAGCCCACCTGTCCCCAGGTGGCCATCAGCCCCTCCCTGCATGCGGGCCTTGGGCTGGAGAAGCGGTCAGCCTGATTAGTGGGTGGGGCTTGGAGGCAAGGGAGAAGCAACGGAAGTAAGCTTCTCCTTTGGAAGGGACTAACGCATTTCTCCAGAACCCTGGTTAGATCCCCAGAGAGGGTTGTTAGAAAAGAGCAAGACCGGCCCCGACCTGTTCTCTGGCTTCCTATTTTGGGGTGTGAGTTCTCCCTTAACAATGCCAACCAGCATGAGACCCTAAATAGCAATCAAACAAGATGAAGGAATGCCTTGCACTGGACTTTCAGCCTCCAAAACAGTGAGCTAAATAAATCTCTTTTCTTTATACATTACCCAGCCTGAGACGTTTTGTTACAGTGACAGAAATGGGGCTAATAAAGCATGCACGTGTTGGACAACTAGGATGCTCAAAGCCAGGCACAGGTTTGGTCTCCAGGAAACCGGAGGGGCTTGGAGGCTTTGAGGGGAGACTGCTGGCACAGACGATATGGGGTGTCTCCTCCACCACCCTGGTTAGGGAGGAAGTCAGTGAATTCCTGAAAGATGAGCCTTAAAGGACAAAACCTGAGAGCTGGGTGAAGTGCAAGGAATACCTCACACCATGAAGCCAGATGTGGCTCCAGCTTCGCCTGGGTTTCTTAGGGGCCAGGACAGTGGTGGCCACAGTAGGTGGCTTGTAACATATACATATGCTGGGCAGGGTGCTGTGCGCTGTATTGTACATGTAGCAACTCATGTCATTCATGAAACAACTCCCTGATGCAACACTGTTTACCACGCCCACTTGTCAGGTGGGGAAATCGAGGCTCACTTGATCAGTGCTCAGTTGTGAGAGGGTGGCGGAGCTTGCCTTTGAAGCTCGGCTACCCAACGGCTCCCCGCCAGCTCCCTGTGTCCCCTGAGATGGTGGCTGCCTCGGGACGTGTGAATCAGTCACTCAGCCACTCATTCCTCGTGCAAACAAATGGGGGTTCCAACAATCCCAGGCCCTGCTCTGGCCACCGAAGATAAGGTTTTAGTGCTCCCCAAATCGGATCCAGTTTATAGATGAACAAACTGAGGCTTAGGATAGGTGAATTATCAAGGTTTCACAGGTCTTCCACCCTCCAGGAATGAATGAAATTTGCCCAGTTGCTTAGTGGGCACCTGTGTGCTTTGCCAGCCTGCATCTCGGACCTGCAGGGGGCAGTATGGTCCTCACCGTGGGCTCCTGGAGCATGGGTAGCGGGGCGGGGCGGGGGAGCAGAACTGGGTGGGACAGGGCATCAGGAAACAGTCAAATCTTCTACCTACTTCCCCTGCGCCCCGGGCAGCTGGGTGCACACCAGTCCAAGGACATAAAGCAGGCAGCCTGGGAGGAGCTGACTTCCCTTCCTGCTGGGAAGCAGCTCCACCCTGAATGTGGGGTGGCGCGACCCTCTCCTGGCAGGAGGTGGGAAGAGGCAGTGGCAGGGGGAGGACTCCAACAAGGTGCCTGCCTATTAGCCCACTGCTGATAGAGGATTTTTATCTCAAAAATACCGTGTTCCTGTGAGAAGGTACACATTTTCACATCTATTAAATCGCTTTGCATGAAAGTGTACTTTCTTGGTACCATAGCAACTGTGCCTCCTTATCAGATTTAATTTTTTTTTTTACCTTGTGCTGCAAAAGCTAATGTCACACTTTCTGAAGTCAGTGGTGTGCCGTGCCCATAATGTACATTTTTAGAAAATAATAATAACAATCTTAGGCTGAAAGATCACCAGGACCGGTACACACTGGCAGCAGTCCCGTGCTGACGGCTGCGGATGAGGACCCAGCTCCTTGACCCACTCCCAGCTGGGTGACTCTCCTCAGTTGGCCGGCCTCCTCTGAGCCTTGGTCTCTTTCCCTGTAAATCAGAGAGTGTGGTAGTCCCACCTCCCAGGCCGGTCTGCAGGACTGAGTGACACACAGTGCAAAGCGCTTGCTTCTGCAGCTGACATTTACTAAGTGTTAGGTAAACAGTAACTGGTGATCTTGTCGTACACAACACTGCTCTTTCATTAGTAGCTGTAATCGACTCCAAAGGATGTTGCAGGGTGAATCTGAAGTCGATTGCTCTCGGTAACGGCTGCCCCGCGACATTGCCTTTACTGCTTGTCCTCCTCATGGAACACTCCAAGAAGGAGCTCCGCAGTCCACGGAGCAAAGCACGAAAGGTCAGGCTAGCTTCCAGGGTCCTCCTGTGCGGGCTTCTCTCTCTGCACCACTCAGACCGACTTCCTTTTAACTCCCGCTCTGCACGTAGGCCCTGGGGGCTCACAGTGTGGTCCTCACCCAAGGGAGAGACTGCACTTTCATGGGCAACCCTGCAAACATGTTAGGAAGTTGAGCATGGTCTCAGGGCAGGACCGAAGAGGGAGCAGACACGCATTCAGGCCCCTCCAACAGCTCAGGTATGTCCCCTGGACTCAAATAGGATACCATCCTAGCACCACATGGCCACGCAGGCTGGACTCCACTCCACCCAGGCAGGAGCAAGGAAGCAGGCATTCTTGAACCCACACACCAGGAGGCTAAAGCTGGAAGGTGTCTGAGGTTTTTGGTGGGGGAGGTTAGAAAGACATGCTCTCATGTGATGCCAGAGATCCTGACTCGGGGGGTGCAGCCTGGAGCCATGCAGTCAGAGGTTTTATCCCTGGCCCAGGAACTCTCAGGGAGAGAACTACAGACAAATGCTATTTGTTTTGGTCTGTATGCACCGGTGTCTGCAGAGCTAGCATAACATGGGCACGAACACAGTCTAATGCTTATATTCCTCAGGGCTGTTACCTGAGCTGCATCTCAGCTTGTCCGCACCACAACAGGCCAGCAGAAGGGTGCTACGGAGGAATGCATGGAGCAGGGGCTTGGGGTGGCCCTGGGCAGCCGCCTGAGCTTCAGGGATGCCCTGTGAAACCTCCCCTGAAACCACTCTGACCTCAAGCCCTGGCACTCGGGCCTGTGAGGATGGGGGCAGCAGCCTGGAAGGTCTAGAAGTGGCTTTGGGGTCCTTCTTCTGTTGTCTTAATGAACAGCATCTGTGTCCTTCCAGCTGCACCAATTTCCTCATCAAGCATGCCTTTCAATACGTGTCACGGCCGGGCTGGGAATTCTCCAGATCTTGAAGTTCTGTCTCCCTTTTGCTCATGAATGTCACCTTCATTTCCCTCTTCTCACCTTTTATGATAGGCATCAAGAGAAGCCACATAGCACCTTCAACACTTAAGAGGTTTCTTTGCCAAATCTCTTAGTTCATGTGTCACAAGTTGAGGGCTACCACAAAACGCTAAGTCATAGACATGGTTCAGCCAATTCCTCTTCCACTTTGTGACGTGTACAGCCATTTCTGTAGGGCCCAACCCCTTGTTTCTCCTTCCCATTGGACAATTCACCAGCACGGCCCATATCACCCACTTTTGCACCAGCAGTCTATTAATGATCCCTTAAGAAATCTCTAAGAAGGCACAAGTCCTCTTTATTGGTCACATCTTCTGAGACCTTCTCAGCATCACCATTAATTCTTCTTCATGGTAATCTAGGATTTACCCAGCATGCACTTCCAAACCGTCCCAGAGATCCACTGGGGTGCATTTGGGATCCTTTTGGACCCACTACCCAGTCCCAAAGTTATTTCCACATTTGCAAGGATTTGTCATGCAGCTCCCCTTCTTTAGCACCAAGTTCTGTCCCTGCTGCTCTAACACAATACGTAATTCCCAAGAAGCATAGTTATTGTTCCCAGTTCTGGAGGCTGACAGATCCAAGACAGAGAATCCAGCAGGTTTAGTGTCTGGTGAGGATCTCGGCCCTCAAGATGGCACTTTGCACACTGTGTCCCCTCAAAGTGAAAGGATAAAAAGAAGGAAGGCAGCTTGAGAATCTCATGCACCAGGGTGGAACCCTTAACACCTAATCACTTCCCAGAGCCCCTGCACCTTGGTGACCATCTTTCGATTCATGGATATTGGAAGGTCACAAAAATCTGGGGGACCATTGTGATACCTTCAGGTTCCACATGCAAGTATATTTATTTTAGAAAGAGTCTTGTGTTTGAACAATTTAGAGGCAAATGTCACCACGGTCATTGTGATGCACCTCGTTATACTTGAGAAGACAGAGAAGTCCTAGTCAATATGAAAACATGTTAATGGTCATAAAGGGACTTGTGTGTGGCTGTTCATAATATTGTTTTCTCTAACTTTCCATGTTTGAAATTTCCCATAGCAAAAAGCTTTTCAAACACTACAGATTAGGAAATTTAGAAATTCATCTATTACTACAACCCTTCCAGTGTCGGAGCTCATTTTGTCTTATACATGAAGTAAATTCCATCCTAAAAAGGCTCACTTTTCTAAACTTGAACAGTGATTTGTTTTTCTGTCTCTTTCTCCTCTTTTCTGGCTGAACAGTGGCTGTGTCACCACTGGGGGACAAAGCCCCGTAATGAAACATGACTGGTGCAGCCCGCATCACATGCCCTGGTGGGTGCCCAATAGGATTGTGCAGCTGGGATTCTGAGCACTTTTTCTCTTTCTTCTCATTCTCTAAGCTATAGTTTCCTCACCTGGAGGTGAATTTGAAATGAGAACAGCTTCCCTAACAGGGAAGAAAGACACAATTGCAAAACCCCTGTAATACATGCTGTCCCCTCCTCTGCTGTTCACTGGTGAAGAAGCTTGAGATTGGCATTACTCTGGGGTACAGAGCTTCCCAACTGCAGAGTCCAAGCCAGTAAAGAGACATACAGACAAGGGTTCCCTGTCTCCTCCTGTCTCATCCCTGACCATACAGACCTCTTGGTGAATTCTCCAAGGATGGAAAGAAAGGAAAATGAAGTATGAGTCTGATTAATTTAAGTATTATAGCGCCTGGAGATTTAAGATGTGTGAAACCATCAACAGATTTCCCAAGGCCCAGATCCAAACTCTGGCTCCCCTACTTCCTGCCTGTGTAACCGTGAAGTTGTTTCTCCATAACAGGAAACCTCAGCTTCCCCATTTCTGAAATGAGGGGGGTGTAATTTGGAGGATGGTTTTGGGAGTTAGATGAGAAACTTGATGCAAAGCATAGGCATGGCACCTCATTAGCATTCAGCAGAGGCCCCGGCTCCTTTTGCATATTCATATATGCACACATACAAATCATAAACACTGAAGCACTTTCAGACCTTCCTCTCCACTGGACACATCTTTGAGCAAAACAATCTTTTTCACACAATCCAAGAAACCACTTAGAGTCACTTAGCCGCATGTGAAATGACGAGGTGTCCATGGAGACAGAGAGCACAGGATGTCAGAGCTCGGAGGGGTTTTCAGAGCCTCCCCACGAGCTTCATTCTGGTAGGATCCCAGGTTTGTCTCTGTTAATGGTGTAAGTTCAGCCCTCACCTGCCTCCTGTTTTTTCTCCCTGAGGGAAACCTTAGTCTTGCTGGTTCACTGCATTCTTACCACACCGCTCTCCCAGATCCTCCAACAGCCCAGGAAGTGGGGGCTTTGCATGTGCTGGGTTCTGCTGGGACTACCTCTGCCTCCCCTGCCCAGCTCCTTCACATGGACCTCCATGTAACAGGGCTCCCTCCTTCCCCTCAGCTCACACCCCTCCACAGGCTCTCTCCAAGTCCCCCCAGAAAGAAGATCCCAAGTTCTAGTCATATCACCTTCACTAAACTTTCCACATTTGTCCTCATACAGACATTCACTTATATCCCAAATGTCTTAATAGAGATGGTGCAAGATGGGAGCCCCCAGGTGCCAAAAGAGGGTTAAATCTGCTCATCATGTGTTCCTGAGACATAGTCATTGCTCACTCAGGAAATACGGTGTGAGGTAAGGGATCACGTTAGTGGGCAGATTAGAGGTGCAGTCCAGAGTTCCTGGGGATGGGAGGAGGCCAAGCCACCTGACTCTCACCTGGTGCTGCTCAAGACTCTCTAGCCTATAAGGAGGAGGCAAGGGGACCCCATTTTAAACAGACCATGTCCAAGAAACAGAATGAGAGACTTCAATGGACTCATCTTGGAGGCAAAATGGGCAACTACTTCCTGGCATCAGCAAAAGGACAGGGAGCACCACCTTGGTTTGCATGAATTTCTCTTCTGCAGGCCTCACCACTGGATTGGCCTCTGGGGAGGAGGTTCTCAGCACAAGCCAGGATGTTCTCGCCACCCTCTTTCTCCATCTGCTGAGCCTGGAGATGTCTGCCAGAACTCAGAGGTCAGAACACCATGGGTCATTTGCACAGCTGGACCCTCCCACTCCAGTGCCATCGGCCCTTGTTCCCTCATGGCCATGCTGTGCCACCTGTCTGCCTGTGGGATTTGTTCATAGGCTCCTGAGGCTGGGGTTTCAACAAGACAATCACAGCAGGGCTGGCCTAAGAGCTGAGCATCCTCTAGAAGGCTGGCAGAAGTCTCATGGGTGGTTTTAATCTGGCTGATGAGGATTGGTGATGATGGTGGGTATGCTTCATTGTCAACTTGGTTGGATTGAGAAATACCTAGGAAATCAATAAGGCATTCTTCTACTGTGTCTCTAAGAGTGCTTCCGGGGATGACTGGCATGTAGGACAGGAAACTGGGGGAAGAGACCCACCCCCCCATGTGGGCAGCATCATCCCATAGGCCAGAGGGCTAGATGAACAAAAGTAAATAAGACCAATGAGACCAGGCTCTTTCTTCTGCTTCCTGACCACTATAAGGCAAGTGGTTTTCCTCCATTATTCCCTTCTGCTGTAGGTTTCTGCCTCTCTACAGGCCCAAAGCAACAGGGACAAATGACCATGGATTGAACCCTCTGAAACCTTGAGCCAAATGAATTTTCCTGCCTTAACTTGTGTATCTTAGGTGGTATTTTGTCCCAGTGACAGATGAGTGACTAACACAACTGGAGAACATTCTGTGCCTTAGGTAGCAGTAATGGTTACTCATGGAAGAAGGTATTTTAAGGTTAAAGACACCAGCTGGAACCCAGCTGCACTGGAGGGGGACAGAAACTCTAGCTGCCTCCTCTTCACTGCTGGTTGCATTCCCTCTGCACAAGACTGAGCCTCAGCCCTGCTCCCAGTGTTCAAGAGGGGTGAGACAGCATTTGTTTGATTATAAGGTGGGAACCTCGTGTAGGCACAGCCTCCACATAGAACCGCTGAGCCTGGACAGTTGGTTGACAAGGCTCCTGGGCAAGGATTCTCACAACTGAAGTTTTAAGACCCACTCACCTAGGGTCAGGGAAGGTAGAGAAGAATTGCAAATCCAGGCTGAAAGAAATAAGCACGACTGTGGTTCCTGCTGGAGCTCGGTATGAACTGAGGAGCCTGGGATGACCAAGGAGGCTAAGGTCCTCCCGCCTCTGGCACGCCATCCAGTCTTGGCCTGAGCTCTGGCAGGGCTCACAGCAAACCAGCTAGCCCCACCTACTCTTTTCTAGTCTCACCTATATCACCATGTCCACCCATATCCCATTAGTCACAGCAAGTCCCACGCCAGGTTTGGGTCCTGTAAAGCTACCTGTCTAGAGTGGAATATAGAAAGCCAGAGGCCTTAGGAAGCAGGGGTCACCCGATCCTCCACCCTCGCACACAGGGGGTACTCAATGAGAACTGTGTTGACTTTATTTTTTTTACTTGTTTATTTTACTTTTGTTAGTACATGTTTGCAGTACATTCACTGAAGAGAACTGGTACTTGTACATAACGCATTTCAACTTCCTTCTTTTCCCCTCCTCCTTCCATGCCCCTTTTATTTTTCTAGCATCAGATTCATTTATTTATCTTATAAGACCTTATAAAATTATCATATATATAGATTGAAAACAGACTGTTAGGCCAAAGAACATATAAAATATGTAAGACAATTGTAGTAAGTCAAAGTACACTTTTAGATCCATTGTCTGCACTGTATTATAATACATTTTTTTGCTTTCTCTTTTTTCCTATTACTGAAATAAATACATCTATCTATCTATATATATATATATATATATATATATATATATATATATGAATGATTTTTCATGGAAAAGAAAGCATGTAATATTTAAGCTTGTGTCCCTGAATTACTTCACTTAAAATTATAGTCTCAAGGTGCATTCATTTTCCTACAAATTACTTAAATGTATCCTTCCTTATGGCAGAGTAGTACTCCATTGTGTGTAAACACCCCATTTTTTATCTATTCATTTGTTGATGGTTATATAGGCTGTTTCCAAGATCTAGCTATTATGAATTGTGCTTCTATAACTATGGGTAGGCACATATCACTGTGATATGATGTGGTTTTAACTCTTTTGAGTAGATACCTAGAAAGGAATACCTGGGTCTAGTCGAATTCCTAGTTGAATTTTTTGAGGAATCTCCATACTGATTTTCATAATGGATGTATCAGTTTATAGTCCCAACAAAAATGCAGAAGTGTTCCTTTTTCCCCACAGCCTCACCAGCATTTGTATTTGGTTGATTTCTTGATGATAGTCATTTTTTCTGGAGCGAGATGAGATCTATCACAGCATTGTTTTAATTTGCATTTCTCAGATGGCCAGGAATGTTGAACAATTTTTTATTATTTATTGGCCATTTGTATTTCTTCTTCTGAGCAGTGTTTATTCATTTCAGATGCCCATTTTTGTTTGGATATTTAAATTGGGGAGTCTAATTTCTTTGAGTTCTTTATATATTCTAGATATTAGTCCTTTATCTGAGGAGTAGCTGGCAAAAATTTTTTCCCATTCTATAGGTTGTCTCTTTACTCTGTTAGTGATTTCTTTTGCTGTGCAAAATCTTTTTAATTTAATGTAATCCCATTTGTTGATTCTTGATATTATTTCTTATGTGACTGTGGTTTTGTTGAAAAAGTCTCAGCTTACATCTATGCCTTCAAGAGTTTCACCTATTTTATATTCCACCAAACTAAGTGCTTTTGTTCTTATGTTTAAATCTTTAAACCATTTTGATTTTAGGTTAGTGCATGGTGAGAGAAATGAATTTAAGTTTCACTTTTGGCATGTGGATAGCCAGTTTTCCTAGCACAATTTGCTGAAGAAGCTATCTTTCCTCCAGCAAAGGGATTTGGCCTTTGTCAAAAATAATATAAAATTGAGTGGCCTGGAGTTGCTTCTATATCTTCTGTTTCCTTCCACTGATCCATGAGTCTGTTTGGTTTTGGTTTTTGGTTTTTGGTTTTTGGTTTTTGCCAGTTCCATGTTGTTTTTATAACTATATCTTTGCAGTAGAACTTGAAGTCTGGGAGTGTGATGCCCCCTGCCTTGCCCTTGTTTCCCAGAATTGCTTTTGCTATTCTACATCTCGTGTGATTCCATATGAATTTTAGGATTGCTTTCTCTAGGTCTGCAAGGAATGTTATTGGTATTTTAGGACTAAGATTGGTATTTTAGGACTAGAATTGAATTAAATCTATATAACAATTTTGGAAGTATGGCCATTTTGACTATATTGGTTCTGCTTCTCCAGCAAGAGGAGATAGCTTTCCATTTTCTGATGTCTTCTTCAATCTCTTTTCTTAGAGTACTAGAGTTTTGATTTTAAAGGTATTTCGCTTCTTTGGTTAGGTTACTTCCTAAGTATTTTTTTTTTTTTTTTTTTTTTTTTGCTGATATGAAGTCGAATATTTCCTTATTTTCCTCTTGGTGGGTTTGCTATTGGTGTATGGGAACCCAACATGAGGCATATAGAACACCAAATAGCAGTGATCAAAAGGAAATCTCTCCATACCACACTATCTTAAAATTCCAGAAGTCCATCACAGAAACAAAGTCTTAAAAGCTGTTGGAGAAAGGCAATAAATCTCCTGTAAAGTAAACCCACTAGAAGCACAGCTGACTTCTCTGCACAAGCCTTAAAGGCCAGAAGGGCTTGGAGAGAAATGTATCAAGCCCTAAAAGTTAACAACCTCCAACCCTGACTTATGTATCCTGCAGAACTTTAATTTAAAATTGATGGAGAAATACAGTATTTCCATGACAAGGAGCACCTCAAGAAATTCATGGGCACCAAACCAGCATTACAAGAAATTCTCAAGGATACCCTAGAGAGGAGAAATGAAGTCCACAATTTCAATAAGTCAAAAAGAATGACTACGCCTGATGGGAAGAGAAGATAAACAAAGCGGGGATGAGGAAATCAACAACCGGGAAACAGAGCAATGACTTAAACAAGTCAGCACCACTCAAAAATAATTCTCAATATGATGCGCTCAGTTCCTCCAATCAAAAGACACTGATTGGCGGAATGGGTGGGTGGGGAGACCAACTGTGCATAGCACACAAGAAGCACATTGAATTCGAAAAGGAACTCAGAATAAAAATCAGAGAATGGAAAACAGTACTCCATGCAACAGGAACCCAGAGAAAAACAGGAGTTGCTATCCTAATTTCAGACAAAGTAGATGTCAAATTAAGATTAATCGGGGCTGGGGATTTAGCTCAGCGGCAAAAAGCGCCTGCCTGGCAAGCGCAAGGTCGTGAGTTCGGTTCCCGGTACCAGAGAAAAAACCAAAAAAAAAAAAAAAAAAACAAATTAAGATTAATCAGAAGAGACAAAGAAATTCATTACATATTAGTTAAAGGAATAGTTTAACAGGAAGTGTTAACAATTATATATACAGCAAATACAGGCATACCCAACTTCATAAAACAAACACTAATGGACATAAAAAATTCAGATAAACACCAATACAGTTGTCACCAGGGACCTCAATACCCCACTGTCACAAATAGACAGATCAACTGGACAAAAAAAAATCAAGAAATATCAGAGTTGAACCAAATGGACTTAATAAATATCTACAGAGTGCTCCATCCAACAACAGAATATACATTTCTCTTAACTGTGTTTACTTTGACTCTAAACCTTCTATGATTGTTTTTTGAAAAACTCTAGATAATTTATCCAGTGAATGGAACCCACCATTCCCTTTTTCACTGCAATGTGAATACAGTTGCTTTCTTCATGGGAGCTAAGTCTCAGAGGGCACAGACCACAAACCTCTTCTTCACTTTCCTTTCTTGTCTTCTGAGAAAAAGGATCAGTAAATATCTATTGATTAACAAAAATATGACTGGACTATGTTATGCTTTCATGTCCTATAGGGTTGTAAACTTTGTGCAGAGAATTTCACATAGATTATCATTTTTAACCTTTATTGTAAAAATTCTAAGAAACACTGAAGAAGAGAGAACAGCCTGGCAACTCTCCAGATACTAACTTTATTTAACAATTATTACTGTTCAGCTATGTTTTCTGCTAATGCTCTTGCCTGAGCATTTAAAAAAAAATAAATTACTGAAAAGACATTTCATCTCCAGTTTAGCTCTTCAGTATATGCCTCTTAAAGAAAAAGATGTTTACTTATAAACCACAATACTATTATTAGACTTCACAAAATAAATGGTCTTTTTTAATATCATATAATGGCATATCCATATTCAAACCTCTCCAATTGCCATTAAAATGTCATATTATAATTGCTTTAGTCAAACCAAAGGCAGACAACATGCACAAATTACATTTGGTTGTTATGTCACTTAATTATCTTTTAATCTAGGAGTGTCCTGCCTTTCTACCCATGTCATTGCCTGTTTGGGAGATACTGCTAATTTTATTCCTCACAATAGACTGCCATGTTGAGATGGGAGGTCAGGGTGTGGCAAAGCTGCCTGGAGAAGTAGGTGTGACTTGTTAATTACAAGAGCCTGGAACACACACACAGAATTCATGTGCAGAAATCCCAAAGCCCCACATGTGGACTCCTCTGAGAACTCAAGCAGCTTTTCAACAATAGGTTGGCCTAGACCCGATGTCAACCTGTGAAGCAGGTGATACAAAAAGAAACAGTCACCATTCAGCATTCACTATCGTGCTTCTTCCTGATAGCCCTACAGCATGAGGAGTGTAGGGTGTACAGGTGTACATGCTGTAGGGTATACAGTACTTTTTGCCCTACTTTCACTTGACCCAAACTGGTTCTGCAGAGCCTGTTTATTTTCCTACCTTTAATAAAGCTTTGCTACTGTTTGCACTTGTTATGACCAATTCTTAGCTAAGAACAGAAAGAACCTAGAAACCACCTCCAGAATGAGCCTCCAGCACCCCCTAAGCCCAGTAATAATGTGACTATCATTATCCATATTTTCAAGCCAAAAAACCTTATGTTCAAAGCACTCTCCAGGAATCCAATGTGGCTGCTGGTAGTCAAGGAGTCACTGGCATTAGAATTGAGATTTATTTTTGTCTCAAAATTGTGCTCTTTCTGCCATCCTATGTCACCACAAAAAATAAAGAGTAAGGCCACCCAAAATCTTAAAGTTTTCAAAAGCAACAGCCCCTTTGGTACTGCTTTCCAGCATATTCGAACAGAGCTTGGGTATTTCTGTGCAAAAAGGGGGCAAGCCATGGAGAAGGGAAAGATTGTGCCCCAAGGGATAAAAAGTGATATTTGCCCTCTGTTCTGTGCCTGGAAGAATCTATGAGGTAGGTAAGAGCAAGCTGTGGAGGCTCTTATCTTTAAAAGCATGGGGGCTTTCTGGCTACTCCAGGAACTGAAATCTGAAATCAGATCATTTTCCCTATTTACACACCAAACATCAAGTCAGTGATTTGCAAAAATGCAGACACTGGCTGTGGCCTCCTCTGAGAAGCAAAAGTGTGTTCTGGCTGCTGTCTGCTCACTGTATTCCAAGGACATGTACCAGAGAACTCCTAATAATGAGGGTAACATCGGGAACATCACCATCAGGAGAATTCAAGTTTACAAGGGCCCCTTCTCCCTTCAAGTTCTTTTGGCCATGCTGCTCTGCAGAGAGATTTGTACAGCAGCTGCCCTGAAAGCAAATGCTAGCTGATAAAAGCTCAGTAGCGCTGAGAATTGAGTTACAGTCTCTTTTCCTCTGCACACACCCAGAGTGCAATTGAGTTTTGAGATTCCATTTCTCCCATATTCCTGCAACTTAGAAATTCACTTTTGAAATCCTGACGCCTGATGAATGAATTTTTAAAATTTATGTCCCCAGAATATCCTGTGGGTATTTAATACAAGAGATGAAAAATTCCAAATATCTGTTTTGTTTCAGATCTGGCTGAATCTTACAACGAGCTCGGTAAGATCACCCATAAAGTTTCCCTTTCCCCCCAAACACAGGAGGGAAGACATGCACCCCAATGAAGAGAGGTCTGTCATAGGAACATGCAAATCCCAGGGGCATAACATGGACCCTGAGAACCCTGAGCAACATGGCTCTGCTCAGAAGACTCTTCAAACAGTGTTTCAACCTGAAGTTCCAATTTTCAAAAGTCTACCAATCACAGATTTTCTTTTATAAACAGAAACCGGACCACAGCAGGAGAACCTCGTTACTGAAACCCAGAAGACAAGGAAATAACTTCTGGAAGCCTCTGAAAGTCTAGAAAACAGGCTGGGCTGGGTGTGAGGAGCTGACGAGAACGCAAAGCAAAGGGGCCAAGTTGATTTTCCTATAAAAAGGGCGATTCACTGTGACTGATGGAGCGGTAATGATGAATCGCACATCGTAAGCTGAGATACGATTTCAACCCAAGCCCCTGCTGCAGTTCTCCAGTATTCCAACAGAACCAATTCCCAAAGAGAAGCCAAAGACTCCTGTGCCCTGACAAGAGCCTAAAAATTCCAACTACGATATTTTTCAAACCCAGATTCCTAGGAAAGTCAAGTCAATTCATTAGATTCCCTGGAGCTATTCCAGTTTTCCCAGCCCCCAATCCGTGTCTCATGGAGTATTTATATGTTGGATTTTTCACTAACAGGCCTTTGGTTTACAATGGGATAAATTCAGGCAAGATCAGTATCAACTGTGAATAATATGTAAAAGCTTAATGGCTTCCTCAGCATCCATAGACTTCCAAAGTCAGGACAATACATCACCATCCAACCTTGCTCTTGAATAAGGTCAGACTTCCAACACTTTCCCCACTCCTTTTCTTCCTTTGCACCAGAAAACGTGCCAGCACACTCTGTCAGCACTGATAGCAAGGATAGTGAGTTTTCCAGCACAAACAAACAGTAGCCCCTGGAGTCTCCCAATATTGACAAAACTTTTCCTTTGTTCTGAATTTCCACTTGGAAGACCAATCACTGAAAATGCAGCCCCAAGTTCATCCATAGGGAAATCAATAACAAATCAAGCAGCTATTCACTCAGATTTATTGGCATAACCAGGTGAAGCAGCCAAAAATCTCTAAGAGTGGGTTGTTTCTTACGAGTCAGGCAGTCAGAAACGAGCTACTGCTGGATTCCATACCCTTGTGATAAATTCTCCTGCTGCTGCGGATTGGACAAGTGGTAAGTCCAATGGATGGTTCCTCAAGATGCGAAAGTATATTTCATCCCACTTGCAGCTTGATGCAGCTGATCGGTCTTAATCTCAGCATAGCTCACAAGTAAGGACAGCCTTCTGGAAGCCATAGGGATGATGCTTTTTTAGAACAGGCTTGTAATTTCTTCTGTGCATGAAAATCTTTTGGGGAATTTTCATGGAGTTGTGGGTTTGAGAAGCGGTTCATCTTCAGGATGTTTTGATGAGGTCTTTTAATGACATCCAGCAATCGACACACAGGTTGCTCTTACTGACACTTTGGGTGCCTAGTGGAGATGAATGATCCCTCAGGGAGGTCTGCGGTTGAAACTCTTGATAATTCTGGGACAGGAACCAAAGCCTTGATGTGCGCTGACAACATGATACCTTTACAAATGTTAACATTTAATTTAAAATCCAAACCTTGCAATTAAAAAGAGAAAGCATGAAAATAAAGACAATTAAATCATTTTCTTTCCTTGCTTTAAGATTCTGCATTCTCTGGCTACAGTGCCACATGGCACTTGAAGTTTTAGCATCTAGTTTAGAACAAATGCCACCCGCTATGTTGACATTCCCTTTAAATCCCCACTTTGTCTCTGAGAAAAGAACTATCATGCCACTTGAAGGTTTTACATCTCCCTAACCACTTTCACAGCTGCATTTATTTATAAAAAATAATTGGAGATGACTGATGTGAGTCAAACTTAATGCGCACGGGAGTCTGGGGACTCGGCTGTCAGATGACATGAATCAGAACATACAGGTGCATATTTCTGGTTAATGTCCAAATTCTGTCAACACAATGCACCTTTCAGAGAGCAGTCTCAGGAATCTGAATTGTCCCTGATTCAGAAAAAAAGCAGGTTATAATTCCAAACATCTGCTTCTTAAAAATAATGCCACTTAGAGGAGAAGCATAGCATTTGTGGTCCTGGGAGTAGGTCAACAATTGCTCTCCAGGAAAAATGGTTGATCGTGGGTGCTGTGGTTCATTTGCACCCTTGGGAGGAGAACAGGCTGAGATCCTGAGTGAACAATAGGGACACCAGGGTGACTGTGGCAGATAGGGTGCCCAACCCGAGGTGGTTTGCAAAAGTAGCCCCACTTGGCGCTGGAGTGCACTCTTGCTAATATGACTGCATTTCGCTCCGAGAAGCTCCTGCTTGTGGAAGAGCCTGCCACCTACCATCTGCTTGCCAAGAGCATTTCTGCCTGGAGCCTTGAGGGAGCCCTAAGACGCCCCTGATGTCCTGAGCTCCTCACCCAGCTACTAAAAGGGAAAGGCCCTTGGAAGAGAATCACACCCACTGCCCCTCAGGAACAGCTGTGTCTCAGCAACTACAGTGAACCAAAGGGAAGACCTCGACTCTGACAGCAGAAACCACCCAGAGGAGCACAGCCCAAACTGTCATGCTCAGAACAGAGAGAAAAATATGTTAAGTCTCTGATGCTAATGTTCTAGATGTTGAGTTTTGGAGTGGTTTGTTGTGGGGTCAAACTAGCTCATACCCTTATGGGGTGAATATCTCTCTCTCTCCCTCTCTCTCTCCCTCTCTCTCTCTCTCTCTCTCTCTCTCTCTCTCTCTCTCTCTCTTCCCCC
>NW_004955528.1:2826186-2828975 GCF_000276665.1 Chinchilla lanigera | reverse complement strand
CTCTCTCTCTCTCTCTCTCTCTCTCTCTCTCTCTCTCTCTTCCCCCACCATTGCCTTATCCCTGTTCCCCTCTCCTCATAGTTTCCTGTCAAGTAATGTCACAGCACTTCCCAAGAAATAACGGATCCCACCTGGGAGTCAGGGTGAGGAGCCATTTAGATCCTACTCACCAACCTTCCTGGGTCTCAGAACCAATTCTCAACGTTCCAATTAGTGAAGGCCCCAGAGACCTGCTACTTCTGTGGGTGCTGTCTATTTACTATATTAGAAATTGAAGGTGAGAAAATGGTGAAACTCAAAAAAAAAAAACATACAAGTACAGTATATAGCCCTGCCAATCCCTGGTTTTACTTTCCATGGTTTTAATTATCTGTGATCAAACTGCATTCCAGAAATATTAATGTTTGTCTTGACTCTTTCAAAAAAGAGACCACGCTCAGATAACTTTTATATTATTGTAATTATTTTATTGTTAGTTATTGCATTAATCTTTTTCTGTGCTAACTTATAAGTTAAATGTAATCATAAATACCTGCCTATAGGGAAAACACAGCAGCTATAAGCTTCTACGCTGCCCGAGGCTTCAGGCACCCACCAGGGATCTTGGGGCACACATGCTCCCATGGCTAAAAGGGGGTGCTGTCCCTGTGACCTCGACCTTCGAAGAAAAGATGTCATCCCAGGTCACATGACCATCCCAAAACTTCACTATACACTAAAAATAAAGTAACGAATGCATACAGAGCAACTATTTTGAAGATAACAATATACAATATAATAGCTATTGTTTTTTTTCTACCATCTTCTTTTAAAATTCTGTATCATTTTTTATTATCTTTTTTTCTCTCTTCAAAATACAAAAATTTCTGAGAAAGAATGCATACGAACTTTGGTATTATTATAAAACTTATTCTGCCCTTGTAAACCCTGAGGACCCCTGACTTAGACTGAAATGAAAGGACCAGCTGGACCGTGGTCTCGGGTACTCGCAAGCTCTCACGTTGTTTCGCAGCTCTGTGAGGTTTTGCTTATGAAGATAATAATCCGAATATAAACATTAAATGGCTCGCTCATTAGAAGGCTCTGGAATTTACTACACAATGGTAAAATGCATAGTTAATAAGCATTCGTATAGAGTAAACACTCTAAAAATTATTATAATCATTGCATCTCCATGGTAATATTTATTTGTAATGAATTACATGCTTACATGGGAATTTACTGAGCTAAGGGGATCTAATTATAGGCAGCTTATTCAGATTTTAAAACCGTTTCTGCTCTCTGTAGGCGATTGTTGGTGGGAACTTCCGCTCTTTATTCAGGTGAGCTGCAGTTCCTCGTGTCACCTCCAGATGCACTGTGTCACTCTTTCCCGTCCATCCGGTACTTGCACATCGCGGCTGTCTCTCAGGGCCCTGACCTACCGCGGTCTTCTCTAGTTCAAGTCACTGGGTTGAGCGGCTGTTCCATCTGAGGGTCTGTCCCACAGCTGCTAGCATTGGTGCTTCGCCACATATGTGATGTGGGTCTTAACATCTGTCTCCTACAGCTGAAGAAACTGTCACCAAGACCTTTGAGCAACTTTATTTACAAAGTCAAATAACAGGAAAAGAAAGAAAGAGAAGATGCGATTCACTCTTTCACTCACCTGGTCATTCACCAGTCAGAACCGCTTTGCTTACCTGTCTAGTCTGCTTCAGTGCTCAGACGCAGGGATTTGAAGATGAATTAATTATTAGGAAAGCCTACAATAAAGCCACCCCAGCTGGAATATGGTCAGACAGGGGTGATGTAACCCACGGAACTGCCCCACTGGAGTGTGAGGATGTCACCCAAAGACAAGCACTGTGTCTCCCGGAGCAAGAGAAGGCGTGATCACCCCGGGGGAGAGACAGGTGGCACATTCTTCAAATGCCGGTGGCCATAGGTCCAGGGTCTCCGCTCACTAATCTCTGAATATCAGGCTTCTCCCAGCAGCAGGTAGACCTGTGTGTCCTCTCTTGGAAGGGCTCTGCAGAGAAATAATCCCAGCGACTCCCACAGCCAGCACAGAAGGTAATTAGCTTCCTCCCACATCTCCCTCAGCTGCCCCCTTGAAGCCCAGCTGCCACACTGTGAGGAAGCCCAGCATCATCTCTCCTGCCACTGAGCAGAAAGCCCGGGGGGCACCTCCCGCCCCACTGAAGCCACTCCACGTCGTCATGAGCAAGAGACTGAAAGTACAGTTCAGAGGTGAGATTAGAAATAAGAGATCTGAGTCAGGTGGACTCAGCTTAAGAGGGCTTGATAGAAGTATGACATTGGCAGATATTTGACCCCACACACCTTCGGCAATCACACACGGAAGGGGCCATGTGAGCATCTGTCCGGGTGACTGCTGTTCCTATATAGGGAGATATACATACACATGGGGCACAGGGCCTCAGACAGAGTAAGAGTTAGGAAATGTTACTTGTTATTTTCACTGCAGCTTCTACTCTACTGCTGCAACTGCAGTAATAGTGGTAGTACTAGTAGTAAGCAGTACTAGTAGTAGTACTATTACTTTCTTGCCAATGCTAGCTAATACTAGCTGCTTGTGTCTGTTAAGAGCCAGAAGGTTGGTTATTCCCATTATGGAAAAGATCTCTATCAACCATGCAATTTGAGGATGTCCAGTAAGGAGTGGAAAAGAGCCATCTCTTTACATGGCCACAGGGTCTCTCCTCTCTCTCTCTCTCTCTCTCCCTCTCTGTCTCTCTCTCTGTCTCTCTCTCTGTCTCTCTCTCTCTCTCTGTCTCTCTCTCTCT